>NC_036845.1:2036679-2105013 GCF_002910315.2 Salvelinus sp. IW2-2015
GGTGGATCAAGGAATCACCCGCAGCAAGAGCGACATCATTGATATATACAGAGAAAAGGGTCGGCCCGAGAATTGAACCCTGTGGTACCCCCATAGAGACTGCCAGAGGTCCGGACAACAGGCCCTCCGATTTGACACACTGAACTCTATCTGAGAATTAGTTGGTGAACCAGGCGAGGCAGTCATTTGAGAAACCAAGGCTGTTGAGACTGCCGATAAGAATACGATGATTGACTGAGTCGAAAGCCTTGGCCAGGTCGATGAAGACCAAGCCAAGACCTGAGTTTAACCACAATATTGTTGTATAATTTGTTCTGTCTTTTCAGGTGGATTAAACTGAAATTGCAACCAACTTTCTAAGGCTTGTTTAAAAAAAATACCTATATTTTGGAGATTATTTCATTTTCAAATAACCAAAAGTAAGCAGTTGTAATCTGAATAAAGGGAAAAAGGCCATTCTTGAACATGCGGTGAGACATTCTTAGTAATTTACTAAAGAACCATTTTAGATTTAACTATAACTTTTATATTACCAATTCCTTTAGTGAGAGGTCTAATGTTTTTATATTTATTCATTTCTACCCTCCGAATTCGTATTTGTTATATAAATAGGCCCTTTTAATATTGTCCGGCTTGCAATTCCAAATAAAATAGAATATTTTTTGTTCATATAATTTACAAAGCAGGTCACTAGTTGTAGGCAAAACCATACGCAAATAGGTAAACTCTGATATGACTAAAGAGTTAATCAGGGTGATTTTTCCTTTCCATGGTAGAAAGATCTTATGCTAACTTTCTATTCAAATTTTTTGGAGTGAGATCATTTATTTATTTCAGGATATGTATACCGAGTATATCCACATTCCCATCAGACCATTTTATTGGTAAACTACACGGTAATGTAAAAGTTGTATTTTTTACTGATCCAATATGTAATATTGTACACTTATCATAATTTGGTTTTAAAAGTATCTAGATCCTCTGAGGCTGTGGAGGGATTCTAATTGTGGTTTTAAAAGAAAACATGAATCATCAGCGTACAATGACACCTTTGTTTTTAAGCCATGGATTTCTAATCCCTTAATATTATTGTTGGATCTAATTTTAACGGCTAACATTTCGATGGCATTTATAAATAGATATGCCAATAGTGGACAACCTTGTTTTACTKCTCTTAACAGTTTAAAACTTTCTGAGATGTTGCCATTATTTACTATTTTACACCTAGGGTTACTATACATAACTTTAATACATTTTATAAGAGATTCTCCAAAATTGAAATATTCTAGGCATTTATATATAAACTCCAGTTGTACTTTATCAGAAGCCTTTTCAAAATCAGTGATGAAAACCAGGCCTGGTTTATGATATTTCATAGTATTCTATTATTTCCAGTACTTGTCATATTATCTCCAATGTATCGTCCATGTAAAAAACCTGTCTGATTGGATGTATAATATCTGACAATACCTTTTTAATTCTATGCGCCAAGCATTTAGCCTGAGTTTTTGCATCACAACACTGAAGTGTAAGAGGCCTCCAATTCTTTAAATGGACTGGATCTATAAATATACACCACTTGGATCCTGTTTCAGTAATAATGAAATCAGACCTTCTTAGTGCGTGTCTGATAATCTACCATTCATATAGGAGTGGTTAAAACATGCTAATAATGGTCCTCTGAGTATATCAAAAAAAGTTTGGTATACTTCCACTGGTATGCCATCTAGCTCTGGAGTTTTCCCAGACGTAAAGGCTTTAATTGCATCAAGTAGTTCCTCCTCTGTAATTTGGCCTTCACATGGGTCTTTCTGTACAGATGTTAATTTTACATTATTAACAGGAAAACAATCAATACAATTAGTTTCGGTTAGTGGAAATGGAGGAAACTGAAACGAAAACTTATTCTTAAAGTACTTTACTTCTTCTTTCCAAATATAARTCGGTGAATCATGCGTGACTCCATCATTTGTAACAAGTTTCAATAAATAAAAACATGGTAGCATTTCTATGTTGAAGATTGAAAAATAATTTGTTGCATTTTTCCCCATATTTCATCCAGTTCGCTTTATTTTTACAATATATTACACTGGATCTTTCTTGAATAAGTTCCCCCATTTCTTTTTGTTTTTCCTCTAACTTATTCTGTGCTTSTAGGGTACAGTTTTTTATTGCTATCTAACTGTACTGTTAGTCCTTCAATATCCTTTGTTAATACGGACACTTTTGATCTAAACTGCTTTTGTTTTTTTGATGTGAACTGAATTGCATGGACTCTAAAGGCACACTTAAAAGTGTCCCATAAAATAAGGGGATCTGTTGTACCTATGTTATGTCGGGAAAAAGTCAGTTATAAATTCTTCTGTCCTAGTTATAAACAAGTTATCACCCAGTGGGCTTTGATTAAATTTCCAATATCCTCGCCCATGTAGAAATTCTGTAAGAGTAATATACATGCCAATTATGTGATGATGCGACCACATTCTGTCCCCTAGCAACACTTTTTTAAAAACTGTTGGTGCCAGAGAGAATGACATAAATGTCACGGTTTTCTTCCTGGGATGAAGGAGAGGACCAAAATGCAGCGCGGCTAGTGTTCAACATGTTTAATAGACTAATAAACGGTAACACTACTACAAGTAACAAAATAACAAATGTGAAAACCGAGACAGCCCTATCTGGTGCAGACAAAACACAGAGACAGGAAACAATCACCCACAAAATCCCAACACAAAACAAGCCTCCTATATATGATTCTCAATCAGGGACAACGATTGACAGCTGCCTCTGATTGAGAACCATATTAGGCTGGACACAGAAACAGACAAACTAGACACACAACATAGAATTCCCACCCAGCTCACGTCCTGACCAACACTAAACAAGCAAAACACATAAGAACTCTGGTCAGGACGTTACAATAAGAAAGTAATCAAGATGACTGCCTCGATTAAGCCTCTGCCATGTATATCTCACTAGGTCAGGGTATTTAAGTCTCCATATATCCACTAATTCCAATATATCCATGACATTCATGATTTCCTTAAGTGCCCGAGGGTGATAGTTTGTAGTGTGCTTTCCTTTACGGTCCATAGAGGTATTTAAAACCGTATTAAAATCCCCAACCATAATAATAGAGTCTAGTGTTGCTTGTAGAGTTGATCAATTCTTATATATATTTTCAAAGAAGCTTGGATCATCATTATTTGGARCYTATAGGTTAATAAGCCATATCTGCTTATGGTCCAATAACATATTTAAAATAATGCTGTCACGGTCGTTAGTGGAAGAAGGTGAAGACCAAAACGCAGCGTGGTAAGTGTTCGTCATGTTTATTCGAAACTGAACACTAAAATGAAAAAAACAAAACAAAGAGACAACTGAAACAGCTCCGTCAGGTGCAACACACACTAAACAGAAATTAACTACCCACACCACACAGGTGGGAAAAGGCTACCTAAGTATGGTTCTCAATCAGAGACAACGATAGACAGCTGCCTCTGATTGGGAACCATACCAGGCCAAACACATAGAAATGGAAAACATAGAAAAACAACATAGAATGCCCACCCCAACTCACGCCCTGACCAAACCAAAATAAAGACATAAAAAGGAACTAAGGTCAGAACGTGACAAATCCGTCTACCTTGATGATCTGTTTGGACAATTTGCACATTTGGATCAAAATTACTGTTAATTAATATCATCTCCCCTTTTGAATTTCTTTGCCAATGGGAGAAATATATATCGCCCCTCCAGTCCTTTTTTCACAAATTTCATCTAAAATTGTTGAATGTTTCCTGTAAACAATAGATATTATATTTATTCTCTTTTAGCCAGGTAAATACTGACAGTCTTTTCTTATTATCTGCTAAGCCATTACAATTATAACTGGCTATACTTATTTCACCACTTACCATAATGAGACTCAAATTTCACTTCTATTTATCAAAATATATGTTTGTAAACGTACCATTAAAAATTAACATGATGATTGAGTGTCTATATAGCTGTACCGTGATATTTGCATTGCTACTAAGTAAACCTCCAATTGATCCCCACTATTCCACCCGCTAAAATCCCTCCTCATCTCGAGTTGGGTTGTTATCCCAATGCCCGGCAGACCACACCCGACCTCCCGGATCCCATGGCCCCGAAGAGACCGGGACCCATCCTTCGAAAAGATCACACAGTGCCASCCACAGAACAGAAGCAGATCAACTGCCAAATGCATTTCCATCGCCCTCACCTCGATTTATATTATATATAGCCATTAAAAAAAAAATACAGTTGAAGTCGGAAGTTTACATACACCTTAGCCAAATACATTTACTCAGCTTTTCACAATTCCTGACATTTAATCCTCATATAAATTCCCTGTCTTAGGTCAGTTAGGATCACCACTTTATTTTAAGAATGTGAAATGTCAGAAAAATAGTAGAGAGAATGATTTATTTCAGATTTGATTTKTTTCATCACATTCCCAGTGGGTCAGAAGTTTACATACACTCAATTAGTATTTGGTAGCACTGCCTTTAAATTGTTGAACTTGYGTCAAACATTTCCTTCCTAGTGTACATGGACAGCTTGCACAAACATGACTGCTGTAATATTATCAGGAAATTAAGGAGGTACCATATAACAGCAAAACATGAAACAGCAGTTTGAGCTCCATCACAGGTGACTATGGAAGAAAAGAGAGGAAATGTGTTAAAACAGACGCCGTAGAGATGAAATCCTAAACCAAGGCAATTGGAACAGCTCTCATTCGTCAAACACAGAATACAATGTATGAGTTTGAACTGAAAAAATAAGAATGCAGAAGTACCTTTTCTGTGTTTCCTTAGTTCATGTCCAGTAATATGCCAGAGATTCACCCACTCTTACCCTGAGACGTTGCATTTGAGTACCAAAATCAAGGCCTATATATGCATCCGACCCCTGAAAAAATAAATAAATAACAATGGCAGTTATTGTCTGCAAAMTTTCTTATCAGATACTGTTTGTTCACATATGCAACATAGAAAACTTAACACTCAACCAATCAAAACTCAAAAAATATATTCACTTTGACACGTGAATCTCATGTGTATGACTTCATRCACTCATGACTACCCAGAAAGCCTTTGTCAAAAATGTTTACAATTTCTGGCAACATTATGTTTCTCTCCAACTCAGCACAAACGTTATGTTTAGTTGCGAATGCTTGTCAATATAGGACTGCGAGAGCTGTTTTTGTGTGAAATGTTTTGACATTGAATCAAACAACCGGTAGCATATCATCTCAGTAAGTATGTTTATTTGAAAGCCAGTCCTTTCAAAAATAGTTACATACTGAACTATGTATTTTACATTTAACAAACAAACTGCACATATTATTGTCTAACCAAGTGAAAGTCAAACAGGATGTGAAAAACGAGGGCTGACACTCTGTAAACTGCCTTTTGACAAGAAAACAATCAAGACAAAAACACACACGCGCACACACACACATATTCAACAAGTATTATTAAGCAGTGACGAAATCTGAGATGCAGCTTCATCACTGTTTTGCATGATCCACATTTGCATATACACTGTCCATTTGATCCATACTGTCCATCGGATCGTTTGGACCCTGTAAAGAGAAATGGAGAAATCAGGCAGGGAAGGTAGGGAAAGGTCTATCGAGAAGCTATGAGCACAACACTAAATGGCCAACATGGTAAACATATATAGTACCCACTGGCTACAGACGTCAACTCAACATCTATTTCACGTTGCTTCATTGTCATGTKATTTCAATGACAAGGAAACAACATTGAGTCAACCAGTGTGTGCCCAGTTGGTAAAGACCATTAGGTCCAAAGCTGATGACTTAATAACAGTCTACATGTACTATCATTATAAAGAGTACTGTCAGTTTAAAACGGATCTGCTCAGGGTGCTGTAATGTACCTGGACGTTGCCATAGACGGGCTCATCGATGACCCTTGGAGGAGGAACTTGGGTGTCATCTTTCTTTGTAGTTTTAACTCTGTGGAGATAGGGGAAGACAAGTAGTTCACTGACACTGTAGGTCAACTCAAAGAACATATTTTAGAGTAACATTCAGAAGAAAAACTGAAATATGTCAAACTAGCAATTTACTGAAGGATGTTTCATAGTTGTAAGCATACCTTTCAGGTTTGGCCATTGGAGTCATGGTGAAATTAGCATAATATCCAGACACTTGCTTAGTGACAAACCTGGACCTAGAAAATCAAATCAGTTGTTATTTTAGCGAATGTGAGTAAAATGTATCTGCAATGACTAATAGAAGGCAGAGGACATCATGTTGCAATAGAAATTGATCAATGTCAGTCAAACTTGAGAGCATCCCTCTGGGGACACCCATCAACCGGACCCACCTTTTCCTGTACTTGAAGAACCAAACACTTCCCAATACAGCAACCAGCAAAACTACAACCACTGGAACCGTGATGGCAATATATATGGTTGTGGATAGCGCTTCCTCACACACTGTGAAAAACATTCTGATTAGGACTGAGGAATATTTATTCATTTGAATTAATATTTTTTTACATTTTAGTCAACACTTTTATCCAGAGCAACTATGGTTAAGTGCCTTGCTCAAGGGCACATCAACAGATATTTCACAGCTCGAGGATTCGAACCACCAACCTTTTGGTTACCGGCCCAACACTCTTAACTGCTAGACTACCTGCCTCCCAATGCACAATCAAGAGACCCTCTCTCAAAAGATTTGATTTGAAATGGATACAGTGCCTTCAGAAAGTATTCCCACCCCTTGACTTTTTCCACATTTTGTTGTGTTACAGCCTGAATTCTTTATTGATTAAATTTAGATTTTGTGTCACTGGCCTACACACAATAGTGTCAAAGTGGAATTATGTTTTTAGAAATGTTTGCAAATTAATAAAGAATGAAAAGCTGAAATTTCTTGAGTCAATAAGTATTCAACCCCTTTGTTATGGCAAGCCTAAATAAGTTCAGGAGTAAAAATTTGCTTAACAAGTCACATAAGTTGCATGGACTCACTGTGTGCAATAATAGTATTTAACATMATATTTGAATGACTACCTCATCTCTGTARCCCACACATACAACTGTCTGTAAGGTCTCTCAGTCAAACAGTAAATTTCAAACAGATTCAACCACAAAGACCAGGGAGGTTTTCCAATGCCTTGCAAAGGGCACCTATTGGTAGATGGGTAAAAAAAGCAGACATTGAATATCCCTTTGAGCATGGTGAAGTTATTAATTACACTTTGGATGGTGTATCAATACACCCAGTCACTACAAAGATACAGGGGTCCTTCTTAACTCTGTTGCCAGAGAGGAAGGAAACCGCTCAGTGATTTCAATTACAGAATTGAATGGTTGTGATAGGAGAAAACTGAGGATGGATCTACAACACTATATTTACTCCACAATACTAATCTAAATTACAGAGTGAAATGAAGGAAGCATGTACATAATAAAAATACTCCAAAGCATGCATTCTGTTATCAAAAAAAAAAAGTACTTTATGTCCTGAATACAAAACATTATGTTTGGGGCAAATCTAACACAACACATCACTGAGTACCACTCTTCATACTTTCAAGCATGGTGTTGGCTGCATCATGTTATGGGTATGCTTGTCATCGGCAAGGACTAGGGAGTTTTTTTAGGATAAAAATAAACGGAATAGAGATAAGCGCAGGCAAAATCCTAGAGGAAAACCTGGTTCAGTCTGCTTCCAACAGACACAGGAAGACAAATTCACCTTTCAGCAGGACAATAACCTAAAACACAAGGCAAAATATACTCTGGAGTTGCTTACCACGACAACATTGAATGTTCCTGTGTTGCCTAGTTACAGTTTTGTCGGCTTGAAAATCTATGGCAAGACTTGAAAATGTCTGTCTAGCGATGATCAAGAACCAGCTTGACTGAGCTTGAAGAATATTTTTTTTTTTTATCTGCAAATATTGTACAATTCAAGAGTGCAAAGCTCTAAGAGACTTACCCAGGAAGACTTACAGCTGTAATCACTGCCAAAGCTGATTCTAACATGTMTTGACTCAGGGGTGTGAATACTTATGTAAAGATATTTCTGTATTTCATTTTCAATAACTTTGCATACATTTCTAAAAATATGTTTTCTCTTTCTCAGTATTGCATGTAGATCAGTGGAGGCTGCTGAGTGGAGGTCAGCTCATTATAATGGCTGGAACGAAGTAAATGGAATGGTATCAAATGGAAACAATGTSCTTGATATCATTCCATTAATTCCGCTTCAGTGATTACCACGAGCCTGTCCTCCCCAATGAAGGTGCCACCAACCTCCTGTGGTGTAGATAGATGAGATAGAAATAAATATTTCATCCATTTTGAATTCAGGCTGTCACACAACAACATGTGTAATAAGTCAAGTGGTATGAATACTTTCTGAACGCACTGTAGATATAGCATACATTTTAGTCCAAGACTAGGCTTAATGTGGGTCTGGGAAACTGTSCCTGAGAGTCTACTTACATTCTGTGGTGGCAAATGGAACTGTAGTCGTGGAATCAACTGAGAAGGAGACAAAAACAACTTCAGCCCATCTTTTAACTTTGACAAATACATTGTTATTGGTGTTATCAACTGTGTCAGGTTCACTGGTAATTTCTAAAGTAAACCAATATCTGATTCAGAGCAACAGTTAAAATTCTGTGTGTACGTGAAAATTCTAAGCTGAATACTTCACCTGTGTTTGACTTATCTATTGGTATGATTGAAATAGTCCCGGAGGTTCCTGAATGGAAAGAATACAGTAGGGATTAGTTTCCTCCATATCAAATTAATGACACACTTCACTGAACAAAAGCACTTTACATTGCATCCTCTACTGCTTACCAGAAATGTTAATGTAGACAAGTTCATTAATAAAACTGAAGTTGTTGGCTCCAGTGGCAATTCTCAAGTAGTAGGAGGGCCCCATGTCYCCTTCTTCAATTCTCTTGATGTTCAGGGAGCAGTTTCCCTTAGTGACATTTCCTGTCAGGTTGGTCCTGTTCTGAAAACGCTTGATGACGAATGTGTTGTTGGGGTGATAGAGGAATTCATTCTTGTCATTATCATTGATCTTAAGTTTAGTTGTTCCCAGGCGTTTCCAGTAGGCCTGGATAGGCTCTTTAAATGGGGACGGGGGATAGGTAACATTGCATGGAATGGTCACATCATCTCCCTTATTGGTAAAAACAACCTTTGGGTAATCAGCTTTCCAATCCACACCTGTGTTTGAATTAACAACAAAAGGATTATTCAGTTCATGTTGTTTAGACATAGCATAAGAAAACACTGAGTGCATATTGACATAAAAATGAAWCACATACCACTAGTGCCASAGGCCTGAGACAAAATGAGCATCATCTCAATCCACATCAATGGGCTCTTCTGGTCCAACAGAGAGATTTGAAAGTTAARTCTAACTAATGACGCARCYGATTCCTAATATCMTTTACATGTTGTGTTAAAGATGCCTGGTGTCAGATGGCACGCCCATCATAATTGTGTCAACCAAATACAACATTACCACTGACCAACAAGCATAGCATAGACTGTAAAGCACTGGGAAATAATGTTGGTTCAGCAACAACAAAGTAAAAACTCAAATCTACGGAGGATACTCACTGTGTTGTGAAAAGAGGTGCCAAAACAGGAGGCTACAGGTCCAAGGAAAACACCAGTAGTGACCATGGCACTGACACACATCTTAAAAGCCAACTGGTTCCAGTAAAATGAGTGACAAGCAGTTATAACGAGAGTGGTGTCAAAAGTATTGCATGTGTATTTCCTGTTACTTAACAATGATGGTGATTGAACAAAAAAAGGAATTAGAGGAAGTTGTGTAAATGTGTAAACTGAAGGTGACTGTTGGCTAATTACTTGAGAAACAGCTAGCACATAACGTTCTGAGAACCATGTTTCTTAGAGCTTGGTGAGAGTGTGGTTGTCCTATGGTTATTTTGAATACAACCTTCCCACAACATTCTGGGAACGGTGCAGGATACCCAGATGGCACATTACGTTTTGAGAACCATGTGTTTCTTAGGTGGGAATTTCATTTAGTTTTCTACAGGTTTCCTCATGGTTCTATTAAAGTCATGTTCTCAGAACTTTCAGAGAATGTTAAGAAACAACGTTCTTCTGTGGGAATTTCAGTACTTCAACATGTTTTCTGCAGGTATTCCTCATGGTTCTATTTAACGTCGTGTTCTCAGAACATTAAGAAAACTTGCAATAAAAACCACAATACATTTTTTTTATTTAAAAATATTCTGTTCTCAGCGTCAACAAAACTCTCTCTATCGACACCTAATCTTAATGAGCGCTTGTTTCCTTTGAAATTGGGCCTGTTTGTACATCCTGGTGGCGCAGTGGACTAATTCCATGAATAGAAAACAGAAGATCATAGGTTTGAATCTCACCAATGCCTTGCWATAACAATGAAAATGCCTAAACAAATTAATTTCCATGTGTTCAAAACAGTTAACCCAAACTAGGCCAACATTGTTATTGAAACATGTTCTCAGAATGTTATTTAATTACCTTCAAATAGCCTATCATTTTTGTTCTCAAAATGTTAATAAAATCTCCCAGGAAAACTTTCAGGGTTCCATAATGAAACGTTCTCAGAACCTCCCTGTACCCTAAAAATTAACATTCCCAGAACAGGCTAAATTTTCGCTTCCATTATCAGAACATTTAAAAAACAACGTTTTACCAGTCAGGAAACGTATGGCTTCGTTCCCAGAACCAATGGGTAACAAAAATGTACATTCCCACAACTTTCAAGGAACCAAATGTGCTGAGGAGTCTTTCTCTCTCTTTTTTTCTCTCTCTATCAGTAAGGGAGATATGAGAAAGAGAGATATGACACAGGGTATACAGTGTTGAACTGTAAACACAATCATCTCTAGCCTGTGGTTGCTGAAGAGATTTTGTCATGCTGAAAAGCTCAGAGTCATGAGGCTTCCACTGCACACAAGGTAGAGCTCTGTTAGCTAGGTACATGGTGTTCTACTAGAGAGGGGCTGCCACGGGGTGGGGATTGTGGGGTAGTGAGTATGAGTGTAACTGACGCATGATCAGGAACGCAGAAAAAAACTGTCGAGATCCCTGTCTCGATCTCTCTATCCCTCATGCCTCTGTCTTTCTCTCACCTCTTTATCGCTCACCCCCCTCTTTCTTTCGCTGAACCCTCTCTGGAACTTTTAAAGTAGGAAAACAAAACCACTTTTATATTGTTTAGGCCTTTGCAAGGTCAATGATTTAAACATACACATTAAGTATTTCTGATATCCACATCCAATTGACATTTGCTCACACAAACCTACATTGGAAACCACAGTGGGTTTGACTCATATCTATATATTTTTTTAAACCTCAGGTAGAGCATCAGGAAATTAACTTAAGGAAGTAAAGTTGGTTATTGTAATTGTTTTGCCGTACTATTTGGGGGCATAAGGTAAGACTTGAAAGACACATTTAGTACATTTCTTCTCTGAATCTCTTATCTGGATGAAATTCTTCCACTATTAAACCCACAAAATCTGACTTTTAGTATCGCACAACATGATAATTATTTGTCTCTTCTTGTTGCTGTAAGGAATGACTACCTTTCACATTGTCCTAATTTTGATCATCCMTCTCAAAGGTAATGGTTTTATCTTGTTTGGGTTTTAATTTAGTTTTGCGCAGTTCGCAGACACAAACCCCAATGTTGACTATAGGAGAGATCTAAACAGGTGCATCTAGTTACTCTTTTGTCTTGATGGCAAAGAAAGTCATCCTCTTGACAGGAATCTAGTTATTTATAAAATGGGTGGTTTGAGCCCTGAGTGCTGATTGGCTGACAGCTGTGGTATATCAGACCGTATACCACAGGTATGATAAAACATGTATTTTTACTGCTCTAATTACATTGGTAACCAGTTTATAATAGCAATAACGGACCACAGGGGTTTGTGATATATGGCCAATATACCACGGCTAAGGGGGCTGTGTCCAGGCACTCTGCGTTGCGCATAAGAACAGCCCTTAGCCGTGGCATATTGGCCATATACCACACCCCCTTGGTCCTTATTGCTTAATTATACCATAACGAGAACATTTCTCACAACTATTTGTCTATTCTGTTGTCCAGTCCCTCATCACACTTTCTGTCGTGTATGGGTGGACCAGGACRCTGTGGTGACCGTCACACTGGCCCAGAAAGTCTCCATGGGATGCCGTGTCCTGTTGGACAGCGGAGAGCTTATCACTGGCTGCAGGGCAGAGTGGTACATCAACACGGCCACACATGGCCAGAGGAAGGTGTGGAGGGAGATGAGTGACTTGCCCCGATTCAAGGGGAGGTTTCAGAAAAACTACGACCTGAACACAACAGACACAAGCATCTTGATGACCTGGTTAGAGCTGAATGACATAGGCTATTACTTCTGCACTCTGCAGCGCTGCGTCAATGGGAAGGACAAGCAGTACCATGGCAATGGGACAAGACTCCTCCTCATCGAGGCTAGGCCTACACCTTATGGGTTAATATTTACCTCAGTTATCCCAGGTAACACAACAACATTTTTCACATATTAGGCCAAAAAAAGATCACATTTATTCCCTTACTATTGTATTGCTCAAAAATGTATCAAGTTATCATACAGATGATGTTGTCCTTCCCTTTGAAGTTAATGTTTTCAAAATTATTTTGTTTTTTTTAAGGTGCAGAAGAGAATACTTCAGAGATGCAACTTTTCTTTTTATGCTTTTCTGGCAGTGAAGCTGGTGGTCATCCTAGTGCTTGGAGGCCTCACAATCAGTTCTTAAAGATTTTATTTGGAGGATTTAATAAAGGTTAAATTAAAAAACTGTTAAGTAGTTTTTCAATTCATTAATGGGAAAAGGCCCAACATATTGTATGGTCATTATATTGGTCATTAGTTTTAGTATTGCACTGAATCTGCATTTCACAGACCACTTCCATTCATAGTGTGGGAGGAAATGTAAAGATTTAGGTTTGAGTGTAGCATGATAAAAGAGCAGTTTAGAATTGTCCATCATAAGAAGCCACGAATATGAATGAAGGCGTTTCACTTTCAAACGCTTATGCCAGACTGACCATGTGTAGCCTTATACAGCAGAAATAGTTGTCTTGTAAAAACCCCTAGGTGGTGTTAAAATGCTCCCGTAGCCGAAGAATTGCGGCTTTCAACCCGACATAAAAACCCGAATGTAGGCCTCACACACAAAACAGTAAGGTTCAGTCATATGACTGACTCACAGGAAGAACTTTGGTCGTGAGGTTTAAAGTGGGCAGAGCATAGAAGTCTCACACAACATGGATTCCTGCCTGAACTGGGAAATGTCCTAACTCCTGTGTATTGAAGGATATTCATTTTCAAGTCGGAGCGCTGCTTAAACATTAATTTAAACGGAAGGTATAACGTAACTTTATTTTTAAATTTTTTACAACAAACAAATGTAGCGGGCACTCAAGGCGTTTTCACGAGGAGGAATGTTTTTGTTTTACACTTCGTGTCATTAGTGAGAATATACATCATGGACACTCTACAGGAGAACGGGCTACAGCACTCACCTGCACTTGATATTCCCGGTCGTGAAAGTACCGCCAAAGAACTCGGAGTACATGGGACTCCCCTTATTAAAACAAAGGGAAAGCATGGGACAACGAAAAGAAGTTCACCTGTCAATAATGTCACGGCGGAGTTTGGGAACCAACAGAAAGTATCATTGGTAAACGCACCTGCTCTACCCACGACACCTCTCGAGTTACCTGGCGTTATGGACGCAGAGGGGAGAGTGGACGAGTCCAGGCTGCGGATGCACATTTTCAAGAATGGTAAGGATGGGATACGATATCCTAAAGAGAAATTGATGGGCACGAATCACTGCCAATTCATAATTCAACATATTAATTGATTGAAAAGTATTTAATATTCAAACATTATGGGCCAGTAAGCTGGAGCATATCACAGTTTAAATTAAGTACAGTTAAATTGTTTCCCAGTGCTGGGTTTRCCAGATTTGCTATTGCTCTATCAATATCTACAAGTCAAGTGATGTTTGCCTGAGGAGCTAGCTGACTGCACTACAGTTCAACCATTCTCTAGAAAGCCATGTAATCAAACCTCACTGAGACCCCTCAAGCAAAGACTTTTAGAAACAGACAATGGTTTGGTTTTACAGTTACCAGGCAAGACCTTTGGTGTGATCTGACAGATTATTTTCAGAGGGAGGAAAAATCATGATTCACATGAAATCCATCAGTCATGGTTTGTGGGTATGACATCAACAGTCCACACACATCTGCTCCTGAGGGAAAACAAGAGGGGAGTGTATGAATGGGTGAATAGCTGGGGACTGTATACTTTCTAGCTTCTATCTGCATCAATGCTCCATAAGTAAGTTGCAGTCACCGGTACACTCAGGGCCTTCACTCACATGTTTTCAAGCTCAAGGTGAAATYGACCCTAACATCAGATCTAGGATCAGATTATCCAACTACCAATCATAATCTTAACCATTTAGGGATGACAAAATATCTGACCATGTATCAGTGGTTAGGGGAAACAGCTACAGTATATGACCAAGATGTAGGACTCCGGGTGCATAGTGTTGACTGTAAACACTGAACCCCCCCTCTGAATTTAGTTCCTGGGAACCCCTAGGGCTTCGTCATGCTGAAAAGCTCAGAGAGAGTCCATTGCACGCAAGGTAGAGCTCTGTGAGCTAGGTACATGGTATACTGCTACAGACAGTCACTACTGTGACTGTGTTTATCAAAAAACTTAATCAGGAACACGGAACCCCCCCCTCTCTTTCATTGATGCACATTCCTTCTCTCCTCTGGCGCGATATCATTAGCTGAAATGACTATGGTGCAAAAACATTATATAATGATCCCTGTCAGAGCTCTAAGAAGGGGGCTAAAGGTCTCCACGCTGAGGATCAAGACTTGTTTTGCACACTAACCATTATAAGCCACTCATTCCTGGAGAAGCATAGTTTGTTTAGGGATAAATTAGCTAGAAGGAATAAATTAGCCACTTTATCTCCCGAGTTGCGTAGCGGTCTAAGGCGCTACATCTCAGTGCTAGAGGCATCACTACAGACCCTGGTTCGATTACAGGCTGTATCACAACCGGCCGTGTTTGGGAGTCCCATAGGGCGGCGCACAATTGGCCCAGCGTCGTTAGGGTTTGGCCAGGGTAGGCCGTCATTGTAAATAAMAATTATTTCTTAACTGACTTGCCTAGCTAAATAAAAAATGTAAAAAAATATCTAGTCAGAGGCCAATTGATCCAAAACCTTATCGTTTATATTTTAGTTCAGGTCTAGTCTTCACACTCCTGTAAAATTATGCAGAAGTCCTTGTCTCAACATTATAACCTGAGTCGATTCTGTTGAAAAGCTAGAGACCTACCAGTCCAGAACACCAAGTGGACATGTCTTTGCATCTCTCACCTGTCCAGTTGTTTCCCATCAGTGAGGTTGAGGAGTGAGGAAAAGGAACACACAGGAGGAAAGAAGCCATTGTAAAGTATCTGGACTCAACCTGTGCTGTATGTGTCTAGGTGGTGTGTCCCCTTCGGGGCGTGGCCAGGTGTGGCGTTTCCTGTTCGGGATGTACCCCTGCAGCTCCACCTCTCTGGAGCGCCCCCTACTGCAGGAGCAGCTCAACGTCCGCTACCACTCCATGAAGAGGAAGTGGCAGCAGCTTTTTCCTGCCGCCGTCCGACTGCGTATAAATGGCACCGATGGTAGGGCCTGGATGTAGATCAACTTATACTCTTTCTTTCTCTCTCTTGCTATCTATTGTTGTTCAGCACCTTATTCTAGACTCATCAACTTTATGCTGGAATCTATGAGCTCAACCAATTTTGTAAATTCTCCCTGGTTTCCTCCTGTAAAGTTGCTTCCTTCACTCTCGCTCACCTGTCTACAATTCTCTTCCTCCTTCCCTGTGTGTGTTTCTAGCTGAGTTGGTGGCAGCGGTGCGGTACTTCGATGTGAGGCAGGACAGGGTCCAGCTGCAGGCTCAGAACCAGAGTGACGAGGTCAAGGAGAGGCTGTCCTTCCTGGAGCTACAGGCCCAGGTAAACCACCAGCCTCAAAGTACACACAAACCCCCCTGAAAAGTACATGGTTTAACTGCTTCTCTCTCTTTGCATTTTTGTTTGTAAGAGATCAAAATTACCATACACCTTCCCTATTGACCATTCACCTATTCATAGTTAATATGTTCAACAGAAGTGCTATGCGTTGAAAATGTACTAAGGTAATTTAGCTTGGGGCTGTTTGAAATGTTGTCAGTTTATATTGCACCAGGATATGGGTGTTAGGCTACAAACTGTGTGTTTTAGTCATGTACATGTCAATATAATCCACTCTGTCATTTTATTACTGAATATTATATTTTATAATCTCTTAACAGCTGGTCACACTCTCCGAGGTTGACATTTCTTGTTACAGACCTTTACAGTCTACAGTATGCTAGACTGAAATCTGAGATGATGACATAGTCCATCTGACCACTAATATCTTTTGTTTCTCTGACCCCTGAACCCAGGTGTTGTTTGAGCGGGTGACCTTTGATCTGGAGGAGCTCCAAGAGGCCATCCGAATCATCGACAAGGACGTGCCTCGGACAGACAGAGACCTACCCTACTACTCGTGAGTGGCTTTAGTTCATTATCAACTTCAGTCTCTGTACATTGAGACAGAGCGCCAATGAAATTCTCACAGATGAATACTCAATACTTTGTGGTGATCAAATAGTAAGTCGGTAGCCAGAGTCTACGCTCCCTCGTCGGAGATTGGTCACCAGTAGGGATTCTTCAATGAAGTGCTTGTTGTCATTCAACGAGAGATGACTCGTCCTCATGCACATTTTTTCACTTGAGAAATACTGCACCAAACATTCTAGTCAGATACAAAATTGCACGATTAAGATCTCCTCTGGAAATCCTCAAAATTAATGACAGATTTCTTGAGTTACCTTAAATTAATCCTGACTTTTTGAGGAAGTGTAGTCTGGCTACGGCGTCTCAAAATGGACAAACAGTACTCTTGCCACTTTTTTTTTCTTCTCGTTTTTCAAGCGACGTTTTTTTATTGGAGTAAGCGATCACATTAGTTTCGGTTAGCCGAGCTCGGCTAGGCGCCAGGCGAACTAAAGCATGCTGATGCCTTTACAGGGAACATTGCTCAACACTTAACAGAAACAGGAAGCTTAACAGGATTTATGTTTCAACTCCTCTGGCAGGCTGTCAGCTACAAACAGTTCAACACTTAAATCAACAGGGCATATTGGAGTAGGGCCTTAAGTGTTCGTTCTCTGTCGACATGTATAAGCAGTGACACACTGACTACCTGTTGGTTTTAGGATAAGAAAGCTGTGTCGTTACAACGTTAAAGTTTTTTAGCTTGACATTACAACCCATATAAAGCCAGTAGGCTACATGTAGCTACTCATTTTAAGGATCAGTCTTTTTGTGTGAGGTATCAGTGTATTTGATCTGATTTGTTTTAACGAGGGTTGCAAAACTACTGGTAATTTACTAAAGTTATCAGATTTTGTCAAAGTAATTTTGGTAATTAACAGTTAATTTATCTATGGTAACTTWAAAAAATATATTCATATAAAATAGTGATATTTTCTTAATCTTTACATCTGTGTGTCCATTAGTTTCTAGTGCAGCGTTTCCCAAACTAGGGGTAGAGACAAAGAAAAAATATGAATAATTGCGCTTGGTTCATAGAACCGGGATTCTGTCAGTAACCTCCAGTGATACGGTTGTAATAAACAGAGCAGTTTCTGTTTTCATCCTACAAATGTCTCAACATTTTTTACYGTTTAAGCTACAAAATATTATGACGCCTTCACTGGAAGATAAGGAATACGTATGTGTCTTCTGTTTCCCTCAAACTGCGCAGGACTCATTAGAACAGAGTGGACAAGACCAGGCTCTAAATCAGACTGGGGGGAAAAGAATATCATCAATGATCTTTTCTACACAGAATATCATGCTAAATTATTGCCTGATGATCTTCTGAACTTCCCAATACCTTTCTGATGCATTTCAGTCACCTCAAACCATACTTCCTTTAGATTGAAGTACTGTCAAACTGATTTGTAATATATTGCCATAGCCCCAATTAAAAAAGTAAACATTGGCCTTTGATTACATCACTGTTTTTACATGGTTGGGTTGCAAAACAAAAAGTTATGGAAACCCTGTTCTAGTGGATAGACCATATGGTTCAGGAGAAAATGGCCTACATAATGAAAAAAAGCATATTAAATAGAATGACATTGTCTGCAACTCTTCCAACTATTTACTTTTTTCACAACTGCCACCAGTTCGGCCCCAAAACATTTACAACAAAGACATATTGACATACCCGTAGTAAAATAAATACAAGCATATAAAAAAGATAGAAAGGACATTCCATGCTGAAATCCTCATATTAAATACTAACACTATTCATAAATGTATGGGTTTTATTAAGGATTATGTTTAACAGCTTTGTCACATTTAAGACATCTTATTTTATTATTTTATCTGTTACATGTTATGAGAATTACCTGAATCTGAAAGTGTCCAATATTCTAGTAGTGTACTGGTAAAGTTACCAGTAACATTTTCTCCCTTTGCAACCCTAGTGTTTTTGGTTTGTTTGCTTTTACAGCGGTGAAGGCTTGGGCAATCTGCTGGTGTTGAGGGAWATTCTCATCACATATGCTGCTTTTCACCCAGGTAATCTCTCTTTCTCTCTCCTATTGTCTCTTTCTCTTCTCTTTTTCTTTCTTTTCTCACTCTCTCTGTTTATCTTACCCTGCCCATCTCAGTTTTTAGTGCTGCAAATACTGTATACTGGTCATGAGCCGGTTGTCACCCAACCACTGAAAGGAAGTTTAGTTAGAGAGCCCTCTATGMAGAAATATATGTTGGCGGAGTAACGTGTTACACAATCCCAACTTGACAAATGTGTGTGTAGGTTTTCGCGGCTGTCTGCCATGGAAGTAAATGCATAATTTACGAGAAATGTACACGCATATTTCATGTTCAGATTATCCCCTTAGTCTTAGTAGTAAGCTAAAGTAACTGTATTTACTTACTTTCTTCATGCTGATGTGCTGGGGGTCAGAGGTGAGCTATGCTCAGGGGATGAATGACCTTTGTAGCCGATTCCTGGAGGTGCTGGACTCTGAGGTGGACACCTACTGGAGCTTCTCCTGCTACATGGAGAAGTTCTCCAAGGACTTCCGCGCTGACGGCCTGCACAGGAAGATAGGTTTGTTAGTTTTAATGATGTTTTTTAATTTATTTGTCTGTCTTCTCTGTACATGTGTAATAATATGGTAGACTTGATAATAAGGTAATGTTATTAACGTTTTGATTGTTGTCACTCAGAGCTGGAGGCAGCACTGCTGAAGGAGTTGGATCCTCAGCTCCACACCCACCTGATCACAGATAGCATGGAGAGTTTCACCTTCTGTCACAGGTACACAACACACACGCATATACTGCATCTGTATGTTTGCAGTACATACTTTTCCCACATACCATGTAGTGTATGTGTACACCTGCTAGTCAAACATCTTATTCTAAAATCATGAGCATTAATATGGAGTTGGTCCCCCCTTTGCTGCTATAACTGCCTCACCTTTTCTGGGAAGGCTTTCCACTAGATGTTGGAACATTGCTGCGGGGCCTTGCTTCCATTCAGCCACATGAACATTAGTGAGGTCGAGCACTGATGTTGGGCGATTAGGCCTGGCTCGCAGTTGGCATTCCAATTCATCCCAAAGGTGTTCGATGGGGTTGAGGTCAGGGCTCTGTGCAGGCCAGTCAAGTTRTTCCACACCGATCTCGACAAACCATTTTTGAATGGACCTCGCTTTGTGCACGGGGGCATTGTCATGCTGAAACACGAAAGGGCCTTCTCCAAACTGTTGCCACAAAGTTGGAAGCACAAAATCATCTAGGATGTCATTGTATGCTGGAGTGTTAAGATTTCCCTTCATTGGAACTAAGGGGCCTAGACCATTATGTCTCCTCCACCAAACTTTACAGTTGTCGCTGTGCATTGGGGCAGATGGCGTTCTCCTGGCATCCGCCAAACCCAGATTCTTTCGTCATACTGCCAGATGGTGAAGCGTGATTCATCACTCCAGAGAACGCGTTTCCACTGTCCAATGGCGGCGAGCTTTACACCACTGCAGCCGGCGCTCGGCCATGGAAACCCATTTCATGAAGCTTCCAAATAAAATGTGTTGTGGTGTCATTACTTTCAGAGGCAGTTTGGAACTTAGTAGTGAGAGCTGCAACCAAGGACAGACAATTTTTACGCGCTTCAGCACTCGGCGGTCCCATTCTGTGAGCTTGTGTGGCCTACCACTTCGCGGCTGAGCCGTTGTTGCTGCTAGACGTTTCCACTTCACAATAACAGCATTTACAGTTGACCGGGGCAGCTCTAGCAGGGCAGAAATTTGATGAACTGACTTGTTGGAAAGGTGGCATCCTATGATGGTGCCACGTTGAAAGTCCAATGAGCTCTTAAGTATTGGCCATTCTACTGCCAATATTTGTCTATGTAGATTACATGACTGCTCGATTTTATACACCTGTCAGCAACAGGTGTGGCTGAAATGGCAGAATCCACTAATTTGAAGGGGTGTATTTGCATGAAATGTGTATACTTACATGTATGTGTGTCCCCTCTCCCAGATGGCTGCTGCTGGGTTTCCAAAGGGAGTTTGAGCACTGTGACGCCCTGCGTCTCTTTGAGATCCTGAGCTGTGACCACCTGGAGCTCATCTCCCAGCAGGTGGACCGCGCCCGCTACCAGGAGAGGATCGCCCGCAGGCAGAGTATAGGTGAGACGGTAGTCTCCTGTGGCTATCCTTCCAAGTCACAGGCTAGTGAGTCAGTGACATGTCACATGTGTGACAGTACATAAGAAACACTGCACAGCATGGTTCCAAATACACAATATATTGTAAAGTGGAAATGTCTAGGAGCAACAACGGCTCAGCCGCGAAGTGGTAGACCACACAAGCTCACAGAACAGGACCACCGAGTGCTGATTTTGGAATGAGATGTTCGACGAGCAGGTGTCCACATACTTTTGGTCATGTAGTGTATATGTCCATACAATTGGTAATATGAATTTACAGAAGCCCGTTTTGGTCCTTCTGTATTTGCTTATAACAATGGTATGTTGTCCTTCTTGTGATTTGTTTTGTGTTGCAACGAATGCTCTGGGATGGTTCCAGAGGATAAACCAGTGTCTGAGGCACAGGCCGTCAACACAGAATTCACCTTTGAACTCTTCATCTGTGCCACCATATTATTGAACAACAGAGATGCCCTGCTGAGGTGTAGGAACGATGTGCAGCTCATCCAGTTCACCAACAGGTGTGTGTGTGAGTATCTGCATCTGTCCATCATCTGAAATATTTGCCTTTTCATTACAAAGCAATACAACCAGACTCATCAGTCTTTCTCTCCGTGTTTCTCTCTGTGCAGTTTGCAGGGCACTCTGGACCTGAACCTCACCCTGAAGAAAGCAGAGGAGCATTTCTACAACTACTGTAAGCGCTCTGCTTGGGACTATATGAACGGCCGCTGCAGAACAAGTAAAAACAAGGAGGGACACTTCTTGTTCCAGCTCCGCAGCTTCTTCTCCTGAACCCAGATCAGTCCATAACTTAACCTCTTGAACATTCAGCTACAACCTGTAGTAACTGTGTGGTGGACTCAAAACAAGGGACCCATTTCCTAAGATGAGTGTGTGCTATTTACATCTCTTGTCCACTAACGTTGACACATTCATATTTCTGGGGGATCTACCTTGAGTGAGTGATGCTGCTTACTTACCAACAATTCTGTCAATTTGGACTCTCTCTTTGTTGTTGTTTCTGATTATGTTAATTTCTATCTATTTATTATTTAGAAAGGTGTCAATGAACGGGTAGAAAAGTGTGCAACGCTGAATTAGTTACATACGTTCACCTGGAGTTTGGCCTTCTTGATTTCTATGTTTTTCTTGGTGAGTTTAGAAGAAAGCCCTGTTTACAAAATGATATAATAATTAGGAATATGATGTGGCCAAAAGGTGTTCTCACCCTTGATCTGAGATTCAGCTATATAATATGTGATACTACTGGAAGAAAACAAGTCATGGAACTGCATCAAGACCACWAAAAAATTGCATGTAGCAACAGTTTGGATGTGTTGTGACTCCCTGGTATTGGTAAACATAGAATTACGGGGATGCCTGTTCTAGTAAGTCTATTTCTAAAGGTATAAAATAGGACTCCAGCTGACCTATGTGTCATAGTGGACCTGTGTGACAGGAGTAGCTGTTTATTGGTTCAGTTCTGAGAAAGAGCCGGGAGGTGGGGTCAGGRTTGATTAGTTCTACAAGAGCCCTCAGCCCTGGCTGCATTTTAAGACCGTACTTGTGTGTCACCTCTCCTGAAATAGCTCTCAGTATGGTCAGGACATCCCTCTGGAAATCCCTAAACATTGACGAGTAGCACGTTTACCATTCTGCCACATTGCTAATGCAGTGGCATACTGCTGTTTTATAGCTAGTCCCAATCTATTCTACACATTTTGCCATAAGGCTGAGAGAATTTAGCCTTTTTATAGCTAATTTCTTGTKATAATATTTTTTGGGGACCTGTTTGGGGGGATTGTAGGCCCCCAGAACCCTTCCAGACAGTGTGGTAATACTGTTTGGAATACTAAAATAAATATGCATGTCTGTCACAATCTTGCTTCGTGAAAGTTTGATATTATGTGTGTGGGTTAGTTTGTTGGTGATTTAAATGTTTTATTCTGATCCAGCTATTTGCCATTAAAGGAGATGTCACTTTCAAGTGTCCAGTGCTTTTAGGCAGATAGGAGTGAACATGAAATTCCGAGTATAATTGGGTTTGGAGCAATTCATTAAAAAATGTTTTACAAACGAAGGCCACCAGTGAGGAGGATGATTATTTCCAGATGTATAGCTGCTTGACATTTCAGTTCCTCGACCTGCGAGTTGGAGAGTGAAGAATAGGTTTCTGCATGTTGGAGGGACAGGCTTGTTATTGTATGTACGGACTGTTATTATATAAGGGTTAAATGTAATAAACTGTGGGACATTAAAGGCGTGTGAATCTGTTCTTCATTTAACCTTTTTAGGTTTAATAGCCTTTGTGTGACCTACTTGACGTAAGCCCTTGGTGAATGCTTTCATGGTTAGTGTAGTATTTTCATGGAGTATGCTGTGAAAGGTTCAGACAACTATATATAAAAAAAAAAATGCTTCATTTATTCCAAAATACTGTCAATTCATTACTGTCAATTCATTACAGCATGTAATTTACTGTACAAACTAGAATGTGCTTTGCTGCTTGCTGTCCTGCTTTTCTAATGAATATGAATCCACAGGCCGGCTGCTGGTAGAAGATATCTGTAGTCTTCTCACAGTGCTTATCTCACTGAACAGCCCCCAGACCATGTGAATCAAATTAAACATGCCCTGAGAAAACCTCCTTACTCTGTGAACAGGACAAACTTGTTTCACATTTTTTTTWAATAAAACAGGAATTAAGATAAAGTGTAGAGAGAAAATACAATCGTCTTTTCTAATTTCTATTCACTGAAAAAGGGCTAACAGCAATTCAGCGCCTATACCAGATACAGTTAGTTGGCTAGCACTGAATGGGCACATGCAGGCAGCTACGTGGGCCTAGAACTTTCTCTGGCTGAGTCACCTGATTCCCTGATGGAATCTCAGTGAGCCGTGTGCTGTCTGTCTGTGGTTATATACTCTGGAGAGACGCGACACTCGTCCTCTTAGTCTTTCTGTCCAGGAAAGGGAGAGGAGTGCTTCAGTGGAATTGAGCAGCTGGTGTTCTGTGGTTTGTGTGGTAATCTTTGAAGCGTTGCACAACTGACTGAGCAAGGTAACTCCTTTTCTAAGAAGCGTTGCATTCAGCTCTGCTTTTTCAGCTTGACTTGCCAGCTCCTGTCCAACTCAAGGGACATGACCCGACTCTCATAATGACACTAGCAAGCTTTATGTCAACTATTGGCTGTCGGAGGAGCATTAAGAAGTAGCATAAAGCTTATCTCATTGTTTAAGCAGTGTTTTTTTAAGTAGCATGAAGCCAAAAGTTCTTGTAAAGCCTGTTTGAATGATTTGTCTTGCATGACTTTCTGTTTCTGGGCACACATGTTCTCCAGTGTCCACTGACATGCTTGACCAGTGGAAGTTGTGCCTGTAATCCCTTTGTGTCATGCCTGGTCTCACTGTATGTCACAAACACTGTCATAGTGTCACACACCACACCCAATGGTGTCAGCTCTGTCCATGTGCTTGATCCATGCTTGATGCTTCTCTGTCAGTTTGAACACTAATCATGCACATATGAAATATACGCAGCTGATCTAAATATGGGTACAGTGGTATGTATGGTATACTTAGCACCGATAGTTATTAGATACGTTTTTAAAAAATAGATAAAAAGGATGCTAACAAGAGTTTGTTCAAATTAAATGAATATACCAGTAGTAACAGAATTAGATCATAAGTGATAAGGAACTTACCAGTAGTTTGTGTGAGGTGGCTTTGTCTATTTAATCCATCCCGAATATGAGAAATGCTACTTTTATCCTTTCACAAGAATACAGTGAGTGGCTGTATAACATAATAGGTACAGTATTTACATGCCAAACATAAAATAAAAAATATTACGATAAAATATTTGGGCCTCACCACATGATCTGGCCCTGTCTAGCATGTTCACCATTTCAACAATCCCCCCTTGTTTCCCCACTGAGTTAATGTATTAGTTAATTGTGAGGTAACATCTTTAAAATATATCATAGTTCCTTCTCCAGTAGTGAGGTTTGTAAGGCTTTTACTGTAATTACAGCCCAGGCCCATAATAACTTTCATATTACACAATAGTGAAGTACAGTAGTAAGTATTTCAACAAGGTAACTGCCCAGTACATATGATATTGGCAAAGTCCAGTTTTACTTAACAGCTCCTTAATAATCACTTAATTTAATCCAACCCGTGTTCCAACAACAGATCTGTGAGCCATATTAATAGAATGTGTTGGTAGTTTGTGGGATTCAGCTGTTGGAAAAAAGCCACTGTGTTAATACATCACATTGACTTAGCCTGGCTGGTAACAGTTGGGTGTTGTATTGCCAGAATGATCTGTGGAGAGGGGAGAACAGGATGAGGGAGGGGAGGGTGAAGGAGGGTGACCTGTTGGCTCTGGTGGCATGCTACTGGTGGTACTGCTGCTTTAAGGAGTTGCGGTATTGGTACCACTCCACTGGTTGGCATGTMGCCATGACAGCACTTTCTAGAACAGCTGAGCCCCGGGGATCACTTCCAATTTGGGGGCTCACGTGGGACTGCATCTGCTCTCTGTGAATGACAGGGAAGGAACACACACACTGTCAAAGACGTGCACGTGTGCGCGCATGCACATACATGAACATGATGACCTTTAACCCCAAAGGCCTTCAACACAAGTTGAAACATTTGACTGTTGTCATCCAACTACCTGTTGCTAGCTACTAATAACTGATAATATTCAAAAGAGAAGGTTTTATAACAATATTGTCTTCATGAAAAGTATCTTTCAACATTCTTGTATGATACTGTAGGCCTACGTAATCCTCAAATAATTCAAGTAATTCTCCTCTCACTAATGAACTCTAATTCTGGTCTTGTTGTTGCAGGATGTCTAAAGGACCAGCAGTAGGCATTGACCTGGGGACCACATACTCCTGTGTGGGCATCTTTCAGCATGGCAAGGTGGAGATCATCGCCAATGACCAGGGCAACAGAACCACACCCAGCTATGTGGCCTTCACCGACACGGAGAGGCTGATCGGTGACGCCGCCAAGAACCAGGTGGCCATGAACCCCACCAACACTGTGTTCGGTAAGCACATCACCTCACCTTGACACACAGTGGGTAGTTAGATGAAGCCTCTAGTGGACAAAGGGAACAGAATCAAGGTTTATTTTAAGCTCAGCGCTGTAGCCTCTTGCCTGTAGTTATCAGTAGTCCCCACTTGAGGGCCTAAAAGTACTAGATTTAAATCCATCAGCCTCGCCCCACTCCATTAGGGGGAAATGCAAAACTGACCTTAGACCAGTGTCCACAGACAAATTCATCCTACTCTTGAAAATCAACCCTACTCTGCCATCCCTGTGTCCAAAGATGCCAAGCGTCTAATTGGTCGTAAGTTTGATGATGCTGTGGTACAGTCGGACATGAAGCACTGGCCCTTCACAGTGGTGAGCGATGGTGGCAAACCCAAGATGGAGGTAGAGTACAAGGGAGAGAGGAAGACCTTTTTCCCTGAGGAGGTGTCCTCCATGGTGCTCACCAAGATGAAGGAGATCTCTGAAGCTTACCTGGGCAAGGTAGGGAGTCTGACTAACCAAATGAAAAAACACCTCAATTCTAAATCTACTCTTAGCTCCTACCCACTCCATGCACCCCATGTAGGTTTGAAAAGATTGGATGGGTATACATTATATGTTAATAACTCAAACTGACAGTCTATTTAGGGATGATACACACTAGCTCTAACTAATAGTGTTTTCCCCTCTTCAGCCAGTGAACAATGCTGTCATCACAGTCCCTGCCTACTTCAACGACTCCCAGCGCCAAGCAACCAAAGATGCTGGAGTGATCTCTGGACTCAATGTCCTGCGRATCATCAARGAGCCCACCYCTGCAGCCATCYCCTYTGGCCTGGACAAGAAGGTACAGYAACCKCAAAACAAACAAAAAAACACTGGMTTGTACGYCTCACACTAGGTCTGCTTGATTAGTCCTTTGAAAGTCCGACTGACTTAATTGCTCTCCCTTATCAGGTCGGCGGTGAGCGCAACGTCCTGATCTTCGACCTGGGCGGCGGCACCTTTGACGTGTCCATCCTGACCATCGAGGATGGCATCTTTGAGGTCAAGTCCACTGCTGGCGACACCCACCTGGGAGGCGAGGACTTCGACAACCGCATGGTCAGCCACTTCATCGGTGAGTTTAAGCGTAAATTCAAGAAGGACATCAGCGGCAACAAGCGGGCAGTGCGGCGCCTGCGCACTGCCTGTGAGCGGGCCAAGCGCACCCTCTCCTCCAGCACCCAAGCCAGCATCGAGATTGACTCCCTCTATGAGGGTGCCGACTTCTACACCTCCATTACCAGGGCTCGCTTTGAGGAGCTCAACGCTGACCTGTTCCGCGGTACCCTGGAACCTGTGGAGAAGTCTATGAGAGATGCCAAAATGGACAAGGCCCAGATACACGACATCGTCCTGGTGGGAGGCTCCACACGTATCCCCAAGATCCAGAAGCTTCTGCAGGACTTATTCAATGGCCGAGACCTCAACAAGAGCATCAACCCTGATGAGGCTGTGGCTTATGGTGCCGGTAGGTATCACACTGTGTGTTGCAGGAATATCTCACTGTGTCAAGTGTATGTGATTCAATGTTTCATCCAACATCTCCTCTCTGTCCTCCACAGCTGTGCAAGCTGCCATCTTAGCCGGTGACAAGTCAGAGAACGTGCAGGACCTGCTGCTGCTGGACGTCACACCCCTGTCCCTGGGTATTGAGACAGCCGGAGGTGTCATGACCGTGCTCATCAAGAGGAACACCACCATCCCCACCAAGCAGACCCAGACCTTCACAACATACTCAGAAAACCAACCCGGAGTGCTCATCCAGGTGAGTCTTTTATCAGCTGTACAAGGCCAACGTTTGTGTAAAGTAGTCAGATCACCTATACCCTCTGTGATTCTATCTGGTATTAATCCATTCCCACAATTTCTTTCTCAGGTGTATGAGGGGGAGAGAGCCATGACCAAGGACAACAATATCCTCGGCAAGTTTGAGCTCACCGGAATCCCCCCTGCCCCCAGGGGRGTCCCCCAGATCGAGGTGACCTTTGACATTGACGCCAACGGCATCCTCAATGTGTCTGCGGTGGACAAGAGCACCGGCAAGGAGAACAAGATCACCATCACCAATGACAAAGGTATGCCTCCTTAACCTTGAACCTCACGACATGATCAAAGGTCTTATTGTTTTCCAACCCTTTCCTCAAAGAAAAGAGTCCCAAAAAGAAAGAGAGACAACAGGAACGAGTAGGAGATAATGAATATGTCACATATGGGAAAATATATAATGATGTCTGTATCTTGTCATCCCCAGGACGTCTGACCAAGGAGGACATTGAGCGCATGGTGCAAGAGGCTGACCAGTACAGGGCTGAGGACGAGGCTCAGAAGGAGAAGGTCACAGCTAAGAACTCACTGGAGTCCCTGGCCTTCAACATGAAGAGCACCGTGGACGACGAGAAGCTTGCGGAAAAGATCAGCCCGGAGGACAAGAAYACCATCGTGGACAAGTGCAACGAAGTTATCTCCTGGCTGGACAGGAACCAGGTAAACCACAGGTGGCTGGTCTAGAGTTCCACCTAGATTGAGTGTTCTTAGTGCAACATCAGTTGGTTAGCAATGGTTTCACATTGATGCATTTCCTCCCATGGTAAAAGTAGGCTACACAGTAAGTAAATCATATAAGATAGACTATTGTGATCACCACCTGTGTCTCTTACCCTTTCATACTCTCTCGTCTCTCCCCTTGTCTTTATCTAGACGGCAGAGAAGGATGAGTATGAGCACCAGCAGAAGGAGCTGGAGAAGGTGTGTAACCCCATCATTACCAATCTGTATCAGGGTACCGGAGGCCCGCCAGGAGGTATGCCAGGCGGTATGTCTGGAGGTTTCCCTGGAGGTGCTGGAGCTGGCTCTTCCTCTGGTCCAACCATCGAGGAGGTAGACTAAAATCCCTGACCTCTACAGGAGAGAATCCACATCCTGTCCACATCTCAGCTCCCAGGCTTCACACAACACCTACTGCAGACCTGGCTTGTGTCATCACTTCTCTTATTGAGAACATCCTGTGTAATATTTATATCTACGGCAGGCTCCTACAGCTTTGTACTGTTGTGCAGTTCACACAACCTTCACTTTTATCAGATTGAATATATCACAACCAATAAAGCTGGATTCTGATAAGCATTTTTTGTGTTTTTCTTTAACCTCCCACCAAATACCCTCCCTGAGGTTTGAGATGACAAATGCATTTTGTACATTAACAGAGTTAAGAGTTAATGTACATTAACAGAGTCACAAAGTGCTTAAAGTCTTATAAACTTGTATGAACATCTGCACTATTGCTCATCAGAAAAGTTCCCTCAAAAGTGACATTCATCTTGTAGCAATCTTATTATGAAGAAGTAGAAATAGGTATGTATGTGATTATGATGTGTGAAGACAGCACCATGTGCAGATTCAGATTTTGTTCCTGACTGGTTGATAAACTTGTCTCTTTCTAAAAATGTAATGGGATAAGTTCCTATTTTCTGGAGGTTTTCTCAGTGGCCTCATCCTCATGGTGGTGGGTCCTCTGTTACAACCCTCAAATGTAGTGACATTTTAAATGTGTCAAAGTATGAACTTGAATAGCAATGTGAACACATGTCCTTACTGCTACTTTGTATAGATTAATAAATCCCAATAGCTTCCTTTCTTAATAAAATAAATGTTTCTGTCACAAAGAGCTCCATAAAACATATGATCTGAATCCATAATGTTAATCAAGTGTTTTGTTTTTGATTGTTTTGCTGTCATGTACGGCTGCATAGAAACAGAATGGTCTGACCATGGTTTTCCACCCTGCTCGTGGGATTGCAACACACGGTTACAAGATGTTATTGTTCTGCCCATCATCAGAACTCCAATTGGACAGCGTGATAAGAAACCATAAAAATAGGCATCAAGGGCATTTKAGAGGACCAAATTTGGGGTCTGGGCATATATTCCACTCAGCATAAAGATACAGAATTATGACTTTCCCTGGAATCCTTGTGCAAAGCCTTGTTTGCTTAGGCCTAGCCTACATAGAGTACAGTGCACTACATGGCAAACACAAGCGTYTATTTGACTGTCCCTGAGGCGTGAGAATTTCCCACCTGTTCCACCAGCTCTATCAGACCTTGGGGGAACCCGTGGGTGAGTGGGAGACATGACTGATGGGCCTGCCAGGGTATAAGAGGGAGAGGGACAAAGAGACGTCAAGCAGTCTCATACTCTATGGCCATGCTCTGGATCGTCAGCTGTCTCGCTTTGGTGGCCTCAGCCCTGGGTGAGTGGTGTCATCATCAACGTCTGGTAACATGAACTGATTTGATCTTTTTGATCCTTTATTTATTCARATAGGTAAGTCCTATTGAGATGAATAGCTAAAAGAAGCCCTGGCCAAGAAGGAGGTGAAGTGTTGTATTATACTTTGGTAGTTACTGAAGGCATGTCAGTCCATACTCTGAGGCCAATCAAAACTATGTAGGACTTTGGTCAAAAGTGGTGCACTAAATATGAGGATAGGGTGTTGTTTGAGACTGTGTGTTTGTGCCCTAGGTTGCGGAGTGCCTAGCATCCCGCCGCAGGTGAGCGGCTTGAAGATTGTGAACGGACAGAACGCCGTATCTGGCTCCTGGCCCTGGCAAGTGTCACTTCAGGTATCCCCATTTCCACTCTTTCATTCTATACATTGTTTTTTCAAACCACAATGCTGTAATCACTGATGATTCTTGTTAGCCATTTACATGTATGCTGGAAATGTTGGGAAGTGCTGTCTTCACATTATGGWKAGACCAATGCTATCAATCTACTGTCTTCACATTATGGTCAGACCCATACTATCAATCTACTGTCTTCACATTATGGTCGACCCATGCTATCAATCTACTGTCTTCACATTATGGTCAGACCCATACTATCAATCTACTGTCTTCACATTATGGTCAGACCAAACTATCTATCTACTGTCTTCACATTATGGTCAGACCCATACTATCAATCTACTGTCTTCACATTATGGTCAGACCATACTATCTATCTACTGTCTTCACATTATGGTCAGACCATACACAATCTACTGTCTTCACATTATGGTCAGACCAATACTATCTATCTACTGTCTTCACATTATGGTCAGACCATACTATCTATCTACTGTCTTCACATTATGGTCAGACCAATACTACTATCTACTGTCTTCACATTATGGTCAGACCAATACTATCTATCTACTGTCTTCACATTATGGTCAGACCAATACTATCTATCTACTGTCTTCACATTATGGTCAGACCAATACTATCTATCTACTGTCTTCACATTATGGTCAGACCAATACTATCTATCTACTGTCTTCACATTATGGTCAGACCAATACTATCTATCTACTGTCTTCACATTATGGTCAGACCCATACTATATACTGTCTTCCACCTCTCCCTTTCTCCTTCAGGATGCCTCTGGATTCCACTTCTGTGGAGGCTCCCTAATCAGCCAGAACTGGGTTGTCACTGCTGCCCATTGCCGTGTCACGTAAGTGCATTTAATTCCATAGTGCTTTATTAGCACCATGTTCATAAGTACATTTTGCATTCCTCTTAGTTTCACTCAGATGAGCTGTGTTCATTCATACACACTGTAATCTGTTTTCTCCCTCCAGTCCTGGCCGTCACCATGTGATCCTGGGAGAGCACGATCGTCAATCCAATGCTGAGCCGATCCAGGTCAAAAGCATCTCCAGGGTAAGTCCAGGAGCCTGGGGAGAGATCCACTCACTTAACCTCAACATGCCTGCCTGCTTCATAGGTTTTACCAGAGTTCTGAGATTCTGTTCACTTTCGAAGATTAATCACTTCACTATGTGTCTACATCTTTCCTTGATCCCTGTAGGCTATCACCCACCCCTACTACAACAGCCAGAACTTTAACAACGACGTGACCCTGCTGAAGCTGTCCTCCTCCGTCCAGATCACCTCCCGCGTGTCCCCTGTGTGCCTGGCCWCCTCRAGCACCRCCTTCCCCTCTGGAACCCGCTGTGTCACCACTGGCTGGGGCAAGACTGGCACCACCTGTGAGTGGCCACACAAGCTACTGAACCATTATTGATACATGATAGATTTACAGTTAATACAAGAGTATGTGCAAATGGATGCCAATGTTTCCACCACAGCTTTCATTAGAGCACTGAGCTCCTTCCTAACCATGTCCCCTGACCCCCGTCCCCAGCAAGCCCCCGTATCCTCCAGCAGGTGGCCCTTCCTCTGCTGAGCCCTGCTCAGTGCAAGCAGTACTGGGGCCAGAACAGGATCACTGACGCCATGATCTGCGCCGGAGCCTCCGGAGTGTCCTCTTGCCAGGTAACTGACTGTACTCCTGGAGCAAGTTGAGARTACCTTTCTCCAGTCAGTTACTGAACATTTCTCTCTAATCACTCTGGTATCATTTTGTCCGGCAATAACCTTTCCCCCAACACACGCGCCATCTTAAAGCGCCAGATACAGATTTGTTTAACCAAAATCTCTGGCAATGGCATGACAATGGAGGTCAGATAGGCCACCACTCSGCCCCTATTACAATAGTCTCCACCAGTGCCAGTGCTCCTAACCTGTCCCTTCTTCTCCATCTCCAGGGTGATTCTGGCGGTCCTCTGGTGTGTCAGAGCAGTGGTGTGTGGTTTCAGGTGGGTATCGTGTCCTGGGGCACCACCAACTGCAACGTCAGTACCCCTGCCGTCTACTCCCGTGTCGCCTACCTGCGTGGCTGGATTGACCAGACTGTCGCATCCAACTAGAGTCACAGTGGACCCCAGCTGCCATAGCAGCCATGTCTCTGCACACAAACTCTTCTTCCTGCAAACAGTGGTCCCACAGACGAGTGTTTGATGTCATACAGGCTTTCCCATCAGCTAGTGACATTTCAACATGTCTCATGCACAGCCGCTCACTGTGTCGCCACCGTCTAATTGTTWTCAATGTAACTGAAAAAGATGCATTCAATTAAAGTTGTATAAAGAAGTTGTTTCTGTTTGAAGTCAGAACAGTGCCGAGAGACCACTCAGGAAAAACAATCATCAACAAAACACACACAACAAAAACGTAGCATTCATTAATAGTAACCCTTGGAGTCTTACTAAAACACATTTGGCACAGTAATTTTTTTTAATGTGTGAACTGTCCTGGGGAAAGTAAAGCTTTTTTCCCAAAAACTTTTCCCCAGACAGCAAATATGGAAAGATTTTAAAAACATGTCAAGCAAGCAAGCCATACCAGGGTTACATATTTTCCTGGTATTTTACAAATGTTCCATCCCGAAAATAAATGACTTGTCACATGACGAACCCGGTATTTCATGCCAAAACCAGAAGTGCCATTCTAAAATATATAAAGAATATAAATGTCTGGATTTGATTAGAGCTTTGATCAGCATGAACATCCAAGCCTGATGAGCCATACATCAAAGACATTTTATGATCCCAAGCCCAAAAAAGCACAAATGATAGTGCCATTATCTAATACATTGTTTATGATATAGGCTACTACACATTACACAAAAACATAAAAGCCAATAGATGTATACATGCTCTCTTGGGTAAATAAAAGGAAACAAGCTCTAGTAGCCTAATCTTTTTGAGTGTGGACTGTATTAGTATACTGTATTGTATTATAAGGACTGGAATTACAGACCTCATTCAAAACATGAAGCTGGGAGAGAACGTGATGCTGGTGCAGGACATGAGGTCTACAAAGTCACAATTATATTTGGAAATATAATATGGCCTATTTTAAAATGTGTATAATTTGCAGGCTGACATATATACCTTTCATAATATTTCCTCTAATGTTTTAACATGTGTGTAATAGCCTACCTCCTCTTTCTCCATTGTTGCGTCATTCCTTCTTTGCTTTCAACAGTTAAATGAAATACGGTTTGTTGTCCTTATCTTRGCCATTGTAATGACATCCTTGAATAATAAATATAGGACTAGAATAAGATGCAGATGGCTCTCTATTCACTCCACAAAGATTGACCAGTTATGGGTCTGGATAAATAACTGCCAGAGCCTACCATCATGCATTCTCTCTTCTTTTAAACTCCTTGTGAGTTCTATTGGATGCTGTAGGCCTATTTAACATTCAGCAAACAAGAGACTGCATCCCTCTTCAAATATTCTACTGATAGTCTAATAATGCTTAAAAAAATATCCAGCAAGCTATTATTCTAGTCTAGCTTTTCCTGGGACTCCAAGAGCTAAGGAGCATTTTTTTAAGGAGAGGCCAGCGGAGCGTTGGTGTGGATTATGCAAGTGACAGAGCTATAAATTAGAAGCTTAGCCTATGCATAAACCCATCATTCATTAGCTAAATAAGGCTAATACTGCATTTAATTTATTACCTGAAAGAGGTAGGCTCAAAGATATATAGGCTATAGAGTGAATTCGGAAAGTATTCAGACTCCTTCCCTTTGTCCACATTTTGTTACGTTACATACTTATTCTAAAATTGATTATATAAAAAATCATCATCTACACACAATACCCCATAGTGACAAAGTAAAAACAGATTTAGAAATGTTTGCTAATTTATTACAAATTAACAGGAATAGCTTATTTAGTATTCAGACCCTTTGCTATGAGACTCAAAATTGAGCTCAGGTGCATCCTGCTTCCATTGATCATCCTTGAGATGTTTCTACAAATTGATTGGAGTCCACCTGTGGGTAAATTCAATTGATTGAACATAATTTGGAATGGCAAACACCTGCCTATATAAGGTCCCACAGTTGACAGTGCATGTCAGAGCAAAAACCAAGCCATGCGGTCGAAGTAATTGTCTGTAGAGCTCCGAGATAGGTTTGGGTTGAGGCACAGATCTGGGGAAGGGTACCAAAACATTTCTGCAGCATTGAAGGTTCCCAAGAACAGTGGCCTCCATCATTCTTAAATTGAAGAAGTTTGGAACCTAAAGARTCTTCCTAGAGCTGGCCGCCCGGCCAAACTCAGAAATCAGGCGAGAAGGGCCTTGATCAGGGAAGTGACCAAGAACCTGATGGTCCCTCTGACAGAGCTCCAGAGTTCCTCTGTGGAGATGGGAGAACCTTCCAGAAGGACAACCATCTCTGCAGCACTCCACCAATAAGGACTCTATGGTAGAGTGGCCAGATAGAAGCCGCTCCTCAGTAAAAGGCAAGACAGCCTGTTTGGAGTTTGCCAAAAGGCACCTAAAGGACTCTCACACCATGAGAAACAAGATTCTCTGGTCTGATTGAACTCTTTGGACCYAATGCCAAGCGTCATGTCTGGAGGAAACCTGGCACCACCCCTACAGTGAAGCATGGTGGGGGCAGCATCATGCTGCAGTGATGTTTTTCACCAGCAGGGACTGACTGGGAGGCTAGTCAGGATCGAGGGAAAGATGAACAGGGCCAAGTACAGAGATCCTTGATGAAGTCCTGAGCGCTCTGGAGCAGGTTGTCAGACTGGGGAGGTTTACCTTCCAACAGGACAACGACCCTAAACACACAGCCAAGACAACGCAGGAGTGGCTTCGGGACAAGTCTCTGAATGTCCTTGAGTGGCCCAGCCAGAGCTCGGACTTGAACCCGATTGAACATCTCTGGAGTGACCAGAAAAAAGCTGTGCAGCGATACTCCCCATCCAACCTGGCAGAGTTTGAGAGGATCTGCAGAGAAGAATGGGAGAAACTCCCCAAATACAGGTGTGCCAAGCTTTTAGTGTCATACCAAAGAAGACTGGAGGCTGTAATCACTGCCAAAGGTGCTTCAACAAAGTACTGAGTAAAGGGTCTGAATATTTGTGAATTTGAGATTATTCTTTTTTGCAAACATTTCTAAAAAAACTATTTTTGCTTTGTCATTATGGAGTAGTGTGTGTAGATTGATGAGGGGGGGAAAACTATTTATCAATTTTAGAATAAGGCTGTAAAATAACATGTGGAAAAAGTCAAGGGGTCGGAATACATTCTGAGTGCACTGTACAGCATATATCAATCTTGACCAGGATTAGGCATATCTATTTTGGATGCAATTTGAATGGAATTGATGGAGCGAGAAAGATAGTGTTTGCAAACGCACTCACTTAAAGTAACAATATTCAAGTGATAGGCTGTTTTAGAACTCTGTAGCTGAAATTTAAAAAATGCATCTTAATATAAAAAAAAAAATCAGCCCCCCAGACTCCAGATGGAGAAGTGTAAATTGGACTGCATTCAGTCCTTATATTACTGTGGCATAGGCTATGTTGAGGCAAATGTAGTCCTACCTTTCACAAGAAAAAAAAGTTACCATGATGAGATGCATGCATTGTGAACTGCGCTCCATACTGAAAAGCATTGATGATTGATAATGCAGATAGCAGAGTAGTGTAAAGTACTTTAGTAAAAATACTTTAAAGTACTACTTAAGTACTTTTTGGGGGTATCAGTACTTTATTTTGATACTTGTATTTTTGGCAACTTTTACTTCACTACATTCCTAAATAAAATAATGTACTTTTTACTCCATACATCTTCCCTGACACCCAGAAGTACTCGTTACATTTTGACAGGAAAATGGTCCTGACCTTATCAAGAGAATATCCCTGGTCATCCCTACTGCATCTGATCTGGTGGACTCACTAAACACGCATACTTTGTTTGTAAATTATGTCTGAGTGTTGGAGATGCCCTGGTTTTCCGACAATAAAAAAAATAAAAAAATTGTGCTGCGTGGTTTGCTTAATATAAAGGAATTTGAAATGATTCATACTTTTACTTTTGATACTTAAGTATTTTTTAAAACCAAATACTTTTAGACTTTTATTCAAGTAGTATTTTACTGGCTGACTTTCACTTTTACTTGAGTCCTTTTCTATTAGGGTATCTTTACTTTTACTCAAGTATGACAATTGAGTACTTTTCCCAGAGAAGCCAGATTTAGATATGGCATATATTTAAGAATTCCATTTCACATCATGCTGAGCCTGTTTATTATAATTTACTGGTTTCTCAGTTATTTATACTGGGGAAATGGAGTAGGTTGGGTGGTAAATCTCGGTAACCCAGTTCCTGTTATTCAACCCAAAGCAATACCATGTTCAAATATGAATAAAAGGCACTTTAAACATAGAGGATGTTTGGAGAGAAAGGGAGGGAGGCAGAGTGCGACAGCGCGCGCGAGAGAGAGCTGTTTCATTTGTGGTGGGAGAGAGTGGATGATATTCATTGTGATAGAGAATAGGATGGAAATGGGTAAGACGCTTTAGTCTTATTTTCTACCCTTATGATCTCTGACCCCGGATGCTTTAACTTGTCATTCAGACTTATGCTTCATTTGTAGAAGTAGAGTTTCATGACAAACATGCAATTCTTAATGTCATCTCAATTTGTCAGTTGCTTTATACTCATACTTTTTAGAAACTCATATGCATTAGAATTGTTGCATTGTGTGAATAAAGACCATATGAGGGCGAAGTCATGTACTAAATGTCTTCTATAAATCTAATGACTTTATTTGTTTCAAGTCCTACCTGGTCATAGGTGGGAAATTTATAAAAACTGGGGTAACAAATTACCAAAATGTAACCTTTTCTCTTTCCCCCCCATTCCATTGMGCCATTTCTTGTGAATAATTTATCCAAATAAACAAATAGATATTTAAGGCTCATCTATAGCAGTGCAGTAGACGTGTGCAAAATTACACAACATATGCACCATTTTGCAAGATACTGACATCCCTTGAAAATGACTTTCAGTTAACATCCGTTTCAAATGATCTCTTCTAGAAAAGTCTGATGACCAGCACTGTATTTCAGATTACAATGTGTCAGAGCCTAAAAGACAATTGGTAATATTTTTTATTTCAGAAAACTCTACCATGTTATATTCCGATGTGACAACTGGGATGGACTCTGTCTTGGACACAAGGCACTTGGACATAATATCTCTGGTTGTCTACTGTGTGGCGTTTGTGCTTGGCCCCATTGGCAACGGCTTGGTGATCTACGTGACGAGCGACAGTATAAAGAAGACTGTCAACTCTGTTTGGTTCCTCAATCTGGCCTTGGCTGACTTCCTCTTCACTTCCTTTCTGCTCCTCTATATCATCAACATCGCCRGTGGCTATGATTGGCCTTTCGGTGACATCCTTTGCAAGTTAAACAGCATGGTGAATGTGCTCAACATGTTTGCCAGCATCTTCCTCCTGGCGGCCATCAGTCTGGACAACTGTGTCCACGTGGGTGGTTGTGTGGGCCCATAACAAGTGCATGCCAGGCAGGGCCGAGGTCATCTGTGTGGGGATCTGGCTAGCCTCATTGGTCTGCAGCCTCCCGTTCACCATCTTTCGGCAGATCATGCACTATGGTAATAGGACAATGTGCAGTTATTAATTTTCCCATGATTCTTCCACCTACAGGAACATGATTGTGTTCCGCTTCCTGCTGGGCTTTCTCATCCCATTCCTGGTCACCATAGCCTCTTACATTGCCATATGGATACGCGCCAGGCGCCTTCAGAGAGGAACAACACGCAAATCCCTCCGGATCATTGTCTCCGTTGTCCTGGCTTTCTTCATCTGCTGGATGCCCTTCCACGTCTTACAGTTTCTGGACATCATGACAAATGGCAGCCCAGGCCTCAACCTGGTCGTGCATATCGGAATTCCCCTGTCCGCTAGCCTGGCCTTCCTCAACAGCTGCCTGAACCCCATCCTGTACGTCTTCATGTGTGACGAGTTCCAGAAGAAGCTGCGTCAGTCCGTGCTGCTTGTATTCGAGAACGCTTTTGCAGAGGACCATGGGATGAACTTTGTGTCATCAACGCGCTCCCTGAGCTCCCATCTCTCCCGGATCTCCCATTAAGTCTGAGTCTCTGACTCCAGGAGAAGGACATTTACGCCTCACTGGTGACCAGTCTGATGGTAAAGTGGAAACCGAGGTGTGAGATGTKTGCAAAAGACAGGGCTAGTACATCTGTATTACAGTGTAATTTGACTGTATCTATACAGTAGTTAAAGCACTAAAAAAAGCACGAAATAAACGTCAGTTAGTGCTAAATACGGCTGCTAGAATCCTGACTAGAACCAAAAAATTTGATCATATTACTCCAGTGCTAGCCTCCCTACACTGGCTTCTTGTTAAGGCAAGGGCTGATTTCAAGGTTTTACTGCTAACCTACAAAGCATTACATGGGCTTGCTCCTACCCATCTTTCCGAATTGGTCCTGCCGTACATACCTACACGTACGCTACYGTCACAAGACGCAGGCCTCCTAATTGTCCCTAGAATTTCTAAGCAAACAGCTGGAGGCAGGGCTTTCTCCTATAGAGCTAAATTTTTATGGAATGGTCTGGCTACCCATGTGAGAGACGCAGACTCGGTCTCAACCTTTAAGTCTTTACTGAAGACTCAACTCAGTAGGTCATATGATTGAGTGTAGTCTGGCCCAGGAGTGTGAAGGTGAATGGAAAGGCTCTGGAGCAACGAACTGCCCTTGCTGTCTCTGCCTGGCCGGTTCCCCTCTCTCCACTGGGATTCTCTGCCTCAAACCCTATTACAGGGGCTGAGTCACTGGCTTACTGGTGCTCTTCCATGCCATCCCTAGGAGGGGTGCGTCACTTGAGTGGGTTGAGTCACTGACGTGATCTTCCTGTCTGGGTTGGCGCCCCCCCCCTTGGGTTGTGCCGTGGCGGAGATCTTTGTGGGCTATACTCGGCCTTGTCTCAGGATGGTAAGTTGGTGGTTGAAGATATCCCTCTAGTGGTGTGGGGGCTGTGCTTTGGCAAAGTGGGTGGGGTTATATCCTGCCTGTTTGGCCCTGTCCGGGGMTATCATCGGATGGGGCCACAGTGTCTCCTGACCCCTCCTGCCTCAGCCTCCAGTATTTATGCTGCAGTAGTTTGTGTCGGGGGGCTAGGGTCAGTTTGTTATATCTGGAGTATTTCTCCTGTCTTATCCGGTGTCCCGTGTGAATTTAAGTATGCACTCTCTAATTCTCTCTTTCTTTCTCTCTCTCGGAGGACCTGAGCCCTAGGACCATGCCTCAGGACTACCTGGCATGATGACTCCTTGCTGTCTCCAGTCCACCTGGCCGTGCTGCTGCTCCAGTTTCAACTGTTCTGCCTGCGGCTATGGAACCCTGACCTGTTCACCGGACGTGCTACCTGTCCCAGACCTGCTGTTTTCAACTCTCTAGAGACAGCAGGAGCGGTAGAGATAGTCTTAATGATCGGCTATGAAAAGCCAAATGAAATTTACTCCTGAGGTGCTGACTTGTTGCACCCTCGACAACTACTGTGATTATTATTATTTGACCATGCTGGTCATTTATGAACATTTAACATCTTGGCCATGTTCTGTTATAATCTCCACCCGGCACAGCCAGAAGAGGACTGGCCACCCCTCATAGCCTGGTTCCTCTCTAGGTTTCTTCCTAGGTTTGGGCCTTTCTAGGGAGTTTTTCCTAGCCACTGTGCTTCTACACCTGCATTGCTTGCTGTTTGGGGTTTTAGGCTGGGTTTCTGTACAGCACTTTGAGATATCAGCTGATGTAAGAAGGGCTATATAAATACATTTGATTTGTAGTTATGAGACTTGAAATGGTCAGTAGTTGTGGTCATTGTGGTTTTCATGGTGGTATTAATCAAATCAATCAAATGTCTTTTATAAAGCCCTTTTTACATCAGTTGTCACAATGTGCTTTACAGATACCCCGCCTAAAACCTCAAAGTGCAAGCAATGCAAATGCAGTTACCGGATTTAACTTCTAATGTTATAGTGATGTTATGTTGAAGTTATGGGGATTTTATGTTGACGTTATGGGGAAATGGGGACATTATCACACACACAAATAGAAAACACTCCTAAACCTCTAATTTAAAAATCTTACAAGACTGTTCGACCAGACGGATCTATTAACTGAAGGTATTTTGGTATTAAAATTTTAAAAAGACTCTAATGTCATTTATTAATTTCTTTGTTTATATTTTGCGTGTAGCTAATATAAAAGAGTTGACTCCTAAAAGGACTCTTCGTAAGTGTTTTTCTTTGGTCAGATAAAGGTTTTTTACTTCAGACGACATTCCTTTGTGATCCAAAACAAACAGAACATTTATTGCCTGTATGTGATTGATATCTTGGACCTGCAGATGACAAGATCCTTCTGAAAAACTCTCTGCCAAAATAACTGCTGTGGAGAAATCCTTTGAATTAAATTTCAGAAATCAATCAACTGTAAAAAAAGCACTCTGGCAGATTTATTATAGCGATAAATAAATTACAATAGCTCAATGCTTTAACTTTTTTACACAGTTTACTTACTTTAAATTAGGGATATGTGTCAGACTTTTCTTTTGAACGTCTATGCAAAAAAATAATCCCAAGGGCACTGCTTGTCTGGGAAACTGGTGATCCTAAAACAAATATTTACCATTGGAATTGATTTAGAGTATCCCAGAATTTAGACAAATGTTGTACACTACTCAACCTGTTTACAAACCTTTCATGACACATTGAGGGATCGACAACAGACTATATAATGCATTACCAGATATTCTGTAATATGACCAAAAATATTAATGTAATAATTATCTAAATAGAATCCCAATACACCAGTCACAGGTGAAGCATTGCATTGCTACATTTTCAAAACGAGGACTTTGGGTCCTTAAATGTGACAGTATATGGTAAYAATGGGCTCCATGAGGCTCCTCTGACATTGTCACACGCAATGGCCTCCTTGGGGAGAGGACTAGGGCAGCGTCCTGGGGTAGATGACTTCCTCGTGGCTCCTACCTGCTCTATTATTTTCTCCTCCCTCTGCTGTGGGATACTGCCTGGGGGATTCCAAGCTAGCGGTCGTACATCTCCTTCATCTCTTTCAGGATCTTGATGCTCTCGCTATACCTCAGCTGATTCTTGTTGGACGCTTCTTTCCATCTGAACACAGTTATGTATATTAAGATTGATCACAGCTAGATAAACAATGTTTACTGACAGAATTTGTATAAACTTTTCCCCCAATCAAGATTACATTTGGTTCAATAGTTGATATTCGACTCCCCAATCTATCCATGTCAACAAAGTTAACTTTGTGATTATTTAGATGCCTTGGACTTACTTTTGCCTTATCTTTTTCCAGCGTTCTATGTGGTTGTATATGAGGGGACCAGAGACAAGAGCTGTATCTGTAGACTGGTGACAAAGACAGACAGATTGAAACAATCAACCGTTTTACTGTGGCAAATATGAAAGTGATGGCTAGGCGTAGCAGATGTTATACAGTACCTTGCTGACAATAGGCTTTTCTGTGGGCGGGATCCTCAGATTGACAGGATCTCCAGAAGGGTTGAGAGGACAGGAGGTGGGCGGAGGGAGGCGATACACATTCTGTCCCTTACCATTGAGCATGTCTGCAGCCTGACAAGATGCAGGGTGAAAACAAATACTGAACAGAGAGCGCTATTGAAAAATATATATATTTATGCACACATTGGCATCTTTGTCCTGATTTTTGGGTGTGAGCTTACCTCCTCTTCCCCCATGCTGTGTGGGGGGCTTGGGGATGCAGCTCTCTCTCTGACCGCCGGGTTGTTCCTCATCCAGGCCCGGCAAATGGGGTAAAGTGGGGTACTGGTGGTGTACTGGGCCAGGTCCACACTGCGGTCAAACAACTTGATAATGTAGGCATCTAGCAGAGAGGGAGGAGAACAAATGATTGTATATGTAGGTGAATATCTAGAGCTTGAATGGTAGAGTCAATGAGTGAGGGAGAAAAGGTTTTTAAAAGTCAAACTATCTGTGTTTGGAAGGGGATTGACATCTGCAGCAGACTTACTTTGTTTATGTTGGTTGCTCTCTGTTAAGCTATCATCCATCTCTTTCCGTTTCTTTCTCCGGTGCTGTGGGAACCGTGACAATTGCCTATGACATCAACAACAAGGGAAAGGGGACAGGTCAAGGCCTTTCAGTGTCTAACAGCCACACAGTCAGATGTGTTTAAAAAACTCAAATAAGGCTTACCGCTTCCCAGCAGAAGATGGAGACACATCCCTATGGAAGAAACAGGCAATCGGAATAACTACAGAAGTAGTGGAACCACAATAGGCTATTGAGTGAGTCTCAATAGCATACTTCATTTAATATAAAAAGTTGGAATACCAGAAGGGAAAAAAAATGTTACAGCCATACTTGCTCAGAGACTCTTCTGCCATCTTTGTCTCATCTTCATTTTGCTCCCTGTAAAACAGCAAACAGCATTTCCCATCACCTAAGCTTGATTAGAGGAAAAGGAAAAGTTCCTGAAGCTCTACGTTTCAGTGTCAAGCCAGTTAATGTACTGCATCTTTCCAAATAAAATAAAAACACCAACCTCTCACTGTCACTCTTCTCTACCAGCCCCTGTAATACTGCATCTAGTCGGCTGCGTGCACCACTCCCCTCTGRATCTGTCATATATAAATAAACAGTCGACTTTACTTAGGAGAGATATAATAATTCCAGTAGATAGTGTTAGGTACCACTGTATCGTCAGCTGAATGGGTTTTTAGTTTTGAAATGTTCAAGCTCTCACCTGGCTTCTCAGTCTTGATCTTGACGTGATGCATGATCAGTCGACCAGTTCACACTGACATTCAGAAATCCCCAAAACAAAAGATAAAATACAAGTTAGTTTGTAGCTAGCTTCAACGACAAGCTTGCTAAATTGATTATATACGGGGAAACACTGATTCAAAATGTTTCTAGATATTAACGTTAAATGACCCAAGGGGACACTGTTGTTGTGCCTGGATACCGAACCTTAAGTAGCTTTTAAGTAACGTTAACGTTAGCTAACGCAAATTGAAGCAGCCTTTTCTTGAATAAGCGTGTGTACCCGCATTATTCGACTTGTGTCTATTTGATACATAACTTTTCACCAGCAGAACATTATTGTCGAATTAATGTCTAAATGCCACGTATCTATACATAGAACGTAGTTTTGTTACCCTCCAACAACTAGCTAGCTAGCTGCCTGGTTAGCGCGGTGGTCGAATTTGTTTCAGTAGACTTTCCTCTTCCGCGCGCAGGTCGTTTCCTTTCTGCTGGTTGGACAATGTGGAGTCAACTACACGACTATCATTGGTCCAGATTGATGTCTGTCACTTACCAACTTTCTGTAGATTGGCCAGAATCGATTGTTGTCGATAATGATGTTCTCGGTAAAGAAAACTCAAGATTATCGAATCTGTCAAATAATTCAATAAAAAGTTTCCCCACGAGGAATGTAACATTTAGAAAAGTAGAACTAATTGTCTAGACTATGCATAAGATTTTCCTAATCTAACTATTTTATTTAGCAGTTTGGTTGCCTGGTAACTGACACAAGTCCAAGCCAGATAAAAACCCGGAAGGCGCATTGTGTTTTTCTTTCATTGAATCAACCCCAGGCAGTGATCAAATCGAGATGCTCAAGTAACATTTACATGGAAAGTACGTGCTTTTTAAAAAGTATTTAATACGTTATCGATGTCAGCGATCTAGCCTTTCTAAATGAACAAACTAGTTTTAAACTGCAATGCTGTTAAGCTAGCTAAGTTACAGGGATAACTTTTTGCAGTGTCAGTTAGCTCTTTTCACTCTCTTGTTAAATCAAATGCATGTGTGCTAATGTAAACTCACGTAAACTCGTACTTTGCCTTGGTCCGTACAATTGCCCTTATTTTAGCGCCCCAAAAAACGTAATAATTCCAGATCAACTGTCATGTCAATACCACTGTAAAGCACAATTTCTCCCCTTTCCAACATTATCAATTACATGACCTAAAGGCTGCCCGTTTCTGCATAATTCAAGCAGGCAATGAGCCCCATCGGGTCTTTTTAAAAATGGCGGGTGGGGAAACGAAACTAATGCGTGATAAGTTGGACTCGATCTGTCCAACTTATCACCTTATCGCCTCTAAAATGTAAATAAAACACTACAAAGAGTTTATATAATGTGTCATTACATACCTATTTGAAAGTTTGTGTCGAATTTGAATCGGGTTTTTAGGGCGGTGCTAAAGTGATCTTAGAAGTAAACCGCGGCTTTGAGAATGATGATGCAAAAAATGACTAGGTGTCCCCCCCTTACCCCGTCACTGTCCATTTCTTGTTTTTAAACGATGAGAGAAGTGCTACACCTGGTGGAGAGAGATTGTTAGACATGACACGTCACAATATAACGGAGGGTCCGTTTTTTCAACTTTTCTCCAATACTATAGAGCCATTACCATGTCGATCAACGCTTGAATGGAAACCTAGTTCAGACCCCGAATATTGAAGTCAACAAAGTCGCTACAATCCCATTAGTTTTCTTTGTAGCCTCGTTTGAATGTTGCGGTTGCGCACATTTGTACGGAATGGGGTGAGTTTACGTTAACTATTTACCTGACACACACTTTAACACTGTCTCATCCTATGATTATAGCAAAGAGTAGTCTACATGTGTGCTATAACACTTCTCTGCCCAGTGGGTGAGTTGGTGCCGGTGGTACTGTCAACATGAAATCCAGGTGAGACGTGGAACAAATAAAAAGGAATGCAGAGCTACCGTTTTCAAAACCAGAACGATGTGTTTTTACCACAATGAAAATGGTCACCTTTTGTCTCTCTTGCTCTCTTAGTGATGCTGCTCTGTTCACAAGGAAGAATCCCTTTCCGCCAGACCATTCTCTGGGAAAAACACATTACAACCCCTCACGCACCAAGAAGCTTCCAAAGCAACAGAGGAAAACCGTAAGAACTGAACTATGGGGCTGTCGGGGTCTTTTCCAAATACACATACTCCAATACAGTAAATACATGTATTGTCAGTATAGTCTCCTGATCAAACTTTAGCTTTTTTTCCTGGTTTGTCTTAGACCCTGAACCCTGTTGGCCTTGCCCAGCTGTCCAGCCCTCCTCCTCTCCAGACACACTCACTGAGCCCAGAGGACCCGTGCTTCCTTGGGGCAGCCAACCACTTTGTCCTCTGTCCTCCTCCTGCCAGAGGCCCAGCCTAGTTTCTTAGAGTCCTGGCCCTCCACTGATCTTGTGTCCTCCCCAGCCAACACTGCCGCCTCCCCGAACACAGACACACTGACACGGGACCCGACATCGGGAAAGTCCCTGGTCTCCACTGGGGGAGGAGAGCAGGAAGATTCAGTGTTGGCAAAGTATGCTTAATACTATTTCTAGAATTACATAATGGTAATTTGTTTTATTTGTGACATGTCATACAGCATTTGTGACCCTGCATCCTTATGTATGTCTTCATTGTAGTGTGTATAATGATATCCACAATAAGCTTGCAGGTGACGAGTATAGGAATTTTGCATTGCTTTATGATGTTATGCCCTTTACATGTCTCATTAGTAACTACAATAATTCCTTTTCCAGGTACATTGAACGCTTTCGTCACGGAAGGCCGCAGAGTCGAGAGGAACGTCTGCAGATGTCGGCAATGATGGGAGAGGGCCAGCAGCCTTTCTGGTGGCTGTCCTCCTCCCCTCTACCCACCAGTTCTACACKCACTCAAACCAGTGACAAAGGTACTTCACTTGGATCATTCATTGTTCTTTACATCTCATTGAAACTCACTAAAAGATTTGCTGGCTCTATAAAACAAGGGGACTCCTTGATCTTAGTGCCATGGTGTGTGACGAACCTTGTTGTTACAAGTGTACATTGAATTGGTGGGGTCAGTGTAGCCATCTAGTGGTGTTAAATGGAACAACATTGTTCTGTTCATGCTATGTTTTGGTAAGAGTTTGTGTTTGAGATGGTGAGATATATTGGTATTGGACAGGTTTATGTAATGCTGTCAAGTGTGCAAGAGCCAGAATGGCTGAGATGTATTGGAAGAAAGACTCCCCATGCAGAGTCCCTCTCCTCATAAATATTTGCATACCAACACCAGACGACATGTCCTGCCCAACCAATGTGTTTATATGAACTAGTTAGAAGCTGTTCCCTTTGATTATGCAACTGTGTTTGATGCCTTTGTTGATACCCCTTCTGGTCAAAACACCGCTCCATATCCAGCTTGCTGCATATCCCTGAGGGAATGAGCTAAACTCGATATGCAACTGACGTGAACTTTCATAGAACCGATCCATAAAGCGTTTTCAAAACGGAACCCGCTGAGGGCTCACAGTTACACAACATTGTGAATGTTCTAGAATGTTGGTGATAGAAATGGTGACAGGAGATGATGCCTCTAGTGCACTCACTGGCCTCTCTTTCTGATGCCCTGGCAGGGCCTGTCAGACTCCTCTCACGGTGACCTTGGAGACTCCGAGATACTGCATCTACAGGAGAAGGCCAGTAGACTGCTACACAGAAGGTAGATATGCTGGGAGGAATGGAATAACCTGAGCAGGGTTGGGGTCAATTAAATGTAATTCAGTCAGTTGCAATGTGGAAAATTGGAATTGGATTAGTCTTACAAAAAATACATTTGATGTTTTCAGTGAGCACTCACTCAGTAGTGGATCTATCCCCATCAGCTCTGAGGGCCTGGGCCTCTCCAATTTGTCCTCCCCTGTGAGCATAGATGAGCCAGTCCGAAGGCCTATAATTACCAGTCTTATCAACTCAACCACTGGTGAGTCATGGGGGTGGGGAAGTTCAAAACATCTGATTTGCATGAATTTCCCTTGTCTCAACCACATGATATTGCTTTTTCAAACTCCCAGAGCCACTGTTATTCTGTGCTCTTGCCACCGTCCCTCATTTCTCATGGTCACGATTTAGTTTCCTTTTGCAACACTCTTTATTCTCACTTTATATCTGAATACACATATTGCAATAACTCTTCTTGTGCAACCGCTTCCTCAAGTTGTGGGGAACCTAAGCTCAGCAGACCTCTATGCTGGAACCGTGCCCAAATTGTCTGTGGTTGGTCCCCCTGACCCCCGCACACGCCCAGAGGAGGACATCCTGTTTCAGTGGCGCCCGAGGAGGAAGATGGAGCGTGCCAGTCGGTGGTTTCAGTCACACCCACAGCAGGTTCACACCTTTCATCAGCACTCTGTCAGCTGGCAGGCACACAAGGTACTTACCCTCCTGTCTACTACACCTGCTATTAGAAAGATGTTTTTATGTCTCTTTGAAATGTCCGCCATTGTGTGGTAGGATTTTCCAATGCATTTAGCTAATCACAGATCATTTGATTTGTTTCCCTTCATTAGGTACAGCGGAATCCTCACCCTCATCCTCACTCACTTAATTTATCCAGGTTAGTTTAATTTAAATAAAGATATTAGATGAGTAAAGCATATTAATTTACCTTGGCAGGTAGTTTCAGAGGTAATGTTCCCGACCATGGACTCCCCGGACCCGCCCAGAACGACTGTGTCCTCTGACTCTCCCAGATACGTGCCCCCACAGTCCCCCGCCCCGCCTCCCAGTGCACAGCAGCCCCGGGAGGTCGTAGCTCAGCTGCTGCAGGAGGCTGAAGGTGAGACTGCCTGGTGCAGTGGGGACTGCTGACCTTAACACTCTAGGTAGCAGAGGTGGAATAGACTCTGGCCATATAATACAGTGTATATATAGCCTCCAGTCAAGTTCCACCGGAACTGAATCCAAACAACTTTTTTCCTGAAAATCCCATTCCTATACATGCATTACTTACTCTAAATAATAAGTTAGGATTTTGCCCTAAATGCTAAAGAGGTCTTTTGCTAACTATATAGGGCAGCATAACAATTGAGTGATGCCATAGTCTTCTGTTACAGGAGTACATTGACCGTGTGAACCAGTGACAGTTATCGGTTTTCATGTGTATATTTCTGGCTATTTATACCTTTGTACAATTAACATGTGATCTAATATAACATATTATGAACACCTGGCATAGCTTTGCTGGAAAGTAACTAAAGTTAGAACAAAAAGAATCGGTCATGTAATCAACTGCTCCTAAAGTTACTTTTGTTATCTGCACAGTGACATTTTAACTGCATATTTTTTCCCCATTAAGATTCAGACGAGCAGGAGTTTAAAGATGACCCCTTACTGATGGTCTTAAGGCAGCAGAGGAAGTGGGTGAAGGAGCAAATCAGGTAAAGAACTGGTATATGTTCCCTAGATACAGTACATCCTTCGTCATTTATTTAATTGACCTTTCCATTCCTCATTAAGATAATGAACTTAATATATTTTCAGGGTAATTACAGTGTCTTCAGAAATTATTCACTTTTTTCCACATTTTGTGTTACAGCCTGAATTTAAAATCGATTAAATAGAGATTTTTTTGTTGTCACTGGCCTACACAATACCCCATAGTGTCAAAGTGGAATTATGTTATTAGAAATCTTTACAATAATGAAAAATTCAAAGCTGAAAAATCTCTTGCGTCAAGTATTCAACCCCTTTGTTATGGCAAGCCTAAATAAATTCAGGAGTAAAAATGTGCTGAACAAGTCACATAATAAGTTGCATGGTCTCAATCTGTGTGCAATAATAGCAATAATAGCATAATTTCTGAATGACTACCTCATCTATATACCCCACACATACAATTATCTTTAAGGTCCCTCAGTTGAGCAGTGAATTTCAAACACAGATTCGACCACAATGGCCAGGGAGGTTTTCCAATGCCTCGCAAAGGGCACATATTGGTAGATGGGTAAATAAAGAGGAAGAAAAAAAGCAGACATTGAATATCCCTTTGAGCATAGTGAAGTTATTAGTTACACTTTGGATGGTGTATCAATACACCCAGTCACTACAAAGATACAGGTGTCCTTGCTTACTCAGTTGCCGGAGAGGAAGGAGACCGCTCAGGGATTTCACCATGAGGCCAATAGTGACTTTAAAACAGTTAGAGTTTAATGGCTGTGATAGGAAATAACTGGGGATTGGTCAACCACATTGTAGTTACTCCACAAAACGAACCTAAATGACAGTGAAAAGAAGGAAGCCTGTACAGAATAAAAATATTCCAAAACATACATCATGTTTGCAATAAGGTATTAAAAAGTAAAACTGCAAAAAATGTGGCAAAGAAATTAACTTTTTGTTCTAAATACAAAGTGCTATGTTTGGGGCAAATCCAATACAACACATTACTGAGTACCATTCTCCATATTGTCAAGCATAGTGGTGGCTGCATTATGTTATGGGTATGCTTGTAATCGTTAAGGACTGGGGAGTTTTTCAGGATTAAAAAAACTGAATGGAGCTAAACACAGGCAAAATCCTAGAGGAACACATGCTTCAGTCTACTTTCCACCAGACACTGGGAGATTAATTCAAATCTAATAAAATTTTATTGGTCACATACACATGGTTAGCAGATGTTATTGCGAGTGTAGCGAAATGCTTGTGCTTCTAGTTCRGACAGTGCAGTAATAGCTAACAAGTAATCAAAACATTTCACAAGTACCTTGTATACACACAAGTGTAAAGGGATGAATAAGAATATGTACATATACATATATGGATGAGCTATGGCCGTACGGCATAGGGAAGATGCAGTAGATGGTATAGAGTACAGTATATACAGTGGGGAGAACAAGTATTTGATACACTGCCGATTTTGCAAGTTTTCCTACTTACAAAGCATGTAGAGGTCTGTAATTATTATCATAGGTACACTTCAACTGTGAGAGACGGAATCTAAAACAAAAATCCAGAAAATCACATTGTATAATTTTTAAGTAATTAATTTGCATTTTATTGCATGACATAAGTATTTGATCACCTACCAACCAGTAAGAATTCCGGCTCTCACAGACCTGTTAGTTTTTCTTTAAGAAGCCCTCCTGTTCTCCACTCATTACCTGTATTAACTGCACCTGTTTGAACTCGTTACCTGTATAAAGACACCTGTCCACACACTCAATCAAACAGACGCCAACCTCTCACAATGGCCAAGACCAGAGAGCTGTGTAAGGAATCAGGGATAAATTGTAGACCTGCACAAGGCTGGGATGGGCTACAGGACAATAGGCAAGCAGCTTGGTGAGAAGGCAACAACTGTTGGCGCAATTATTAGAAAATGGAAGAAGTTCAAGATGACGGTCAATCACCCTCGGTCTGGGGCTCCATGCAAGATCTCACCTCGTGGGGCATCAATGATCATGAGGAAGGTGAGGGATCAGCCCAGAACTACATGGCAGGACCTGCTCAATGACCTGAAGAGAGCTGGACCACAGTCTCAAAGAAAACCATTAGTAACACACTACGCCGTAATGGATTAAAATCCTGCAGTGCACGCAAGGACCCCCTGCTCAAGCCAGCGCATGTCCAGGCCCGTCTGAAGTTTGCCAATGACCATCTGGATGATCCAGAGGAGGAATGGGAGAAGGTCATGTGGTCTGATGAGACAAAAATAGAGCTTTTTGGTCTAAACTCCACTCGCCGTGTTTGGAGGAAGAAGAAGGATGAGTACAACCCAAGAACACCATCCCAACCGTGAAGCATGGAGGTGGAAACATCATTCTTTGGGGATGCTTTTCTGCAAAGGGGACAGGACGACTGCACCGTATTGAGGGGAGGATGGATGGGGCATGTATCGCGAGATCTTGGCCAACAACCTCCTTCCCTCAGTAAGAACATTGAGATGGGTCGTGGCTGGGTCTTCCAGCATGACAACAACCCGAAACACACAGCCAGGGCAACTAAGGAGTGGCTCCGTAAGAAACATCTCAAGGTCCTGGAGTGGCCTAGCCAGTCTCCAGACCTGAACCCAATAGAAAATCTTTGGAGGGAGGAAAGTCCGTATTGCCCAGCGCCAGCACCGAAACCTGAAGGATCTGGAGAAGGTCTGTATGGAGGAGTGGGCCAAAATCCCTGCTGCAGTGTGTGCAAACCTGGTCAAGAACTACAGGAAACGTTTGATCTGTGTATTTGCAAACAGAGGTTTCTGTACAAATATTAAGATCTGCTTTTCTGATGTACAAATACTTATGTCATGCAATAAAATGCAAATTAATTACTTAAAAATTATACAATGTGATTTTCTGGATTTTTGTTTTTAGATTCCGTCTCTCACAGTTGAAGTGTACCTATGATAAAAATTACAGACCTCTACATGCGTTGTAAGTAGGAAAACCTGCAAAATCGGCAGTGTATCAAATACTTGTTCTCCCCACTGTACATATGAGATGAGTAATGTAGGGTATGTAAACATTATATAAAGTGGCATTGTTTAAAGTGACAAGTGATACATTTATTACATCCAATTTATTACATGAATTATTAAAGTGTCTAGAGATTTGATTCTATGTTGGCAGCAGCCACTCTGTTAGTGATGGCTGTTTAACAGTCTGATGGCCTTGAGATAGAAGCTGTTTTTCAGTCTCTAGGTCCCAGCTTTGATGCACTGATCTCGCCTTCTGGATGATTTACGGTGTGAACAGGCAGTGGCTCGGGTGGTTGTTGTCCTTGATCTTTTTGGCCTTCCTGTGATATCGGGTGCTGTAGGTGTCCTGGAGGGCAGGTAGTTTGTCCCCGGTGATGCATTGTGCAGACCTCACTACCCTCTGGAGAACCTTACGGTTGTGGGCGGAGCAGGCGGTGATACAGCCCGACAGGATGCTCTCGATTGTGCATCTGTAAACGTTTAAGGGTTTTCGGTGACAAGTCAAATTTCTTCAGCCTCCTGAGGTTGAAGAGACGCTCTCTGTGTCGCTGTCTGTGTGGGTGGACCATTTCAGTTTGTCCGTGATGTGTACGCCGATTCACCTGTCAGCAAGACAGTAATCTAAAACATAAGGCCAAATCTACACTGGAGTTGGTTTCCAAGAAGAAGGTCAATGTTCCTGTGGCTGAGTAACAGTTTTGAATTAAATCGACTTGAACATCTATGGCAAGACCTGAAAATGGTTGTCTCGCAATGATCAACAACCCATTTGACAGAGTTTGAAAAAAATTATGGGCAAATGTTACACAATCCAGGTGTGAAAAGCTCTTAGAGACTTACCCAGAAAGATTCACAGCTGTAATCACTGCCAAAGGTGCTTCTACAAATTTCTGTATTTCATTTTCAATAAATGTGGAATAATTTCTAAAAACATAGATGGTTGAGAAAATAAATATTTCATAAATTGTGAATTCAGGCTGTAACACAACAAAATGTGGAATAAGTCCAGGGGTATGAATACTTTCTGAAGGCACTGTATACAGCCTTATTCTAAAATTGATTAAATAAAAATAAAAATCCTCATCAATCTACACACAATATCCCATAATGACAAAGCAAAAACAGGTTTTTAGAACAGGACAATGACCCTAAGCACACAGCCAAGACAATGTAGGAGTGACTTCGGGACAAGTCTCTGAATGTCCTTGAGTGGCCCAGCCAGAGCTTGGACTTGAACCTGATCGAACATCTCTGGAGAGGCCTGAAAATAGCTAACCTGACAGAGCTTGAGAGGATCTGCAGAGAAGAATGGGAGAAACTCCCCAAATACAGGTGTGCCAAGCTTGTAGCGTCATACCCTAGAAGACTCGAGGTTGTTATCGCTGCCAAAGGTGCTTCAACAAAGTACTGAGTAAACGGTCTGAATACTTATGTAAATGTCATATTTCAGTTCTTTATTTGCAAAGAAAATCTAAAAACCTGTTTTGCTTGGTCATTATGGGGTATTGTATGTAGATAGAGGGGGGYAAACGATTTAATCTATTTTAGAATAAAGCTGTAACATAACAAAATGTGGAAAAAGTCAAGGGGTCTGAATACTTTCCGAATGCACTGTATTGTTAAATCATGTGTTATGCTGATTGTTTTGTCTTCTCATTGCAGACACAGATATGGTTCGTAGAGTGATATAATATTTGGCTATGCAAAGTGTTGAAGCAACCTTGGAACATGCTCTAAAAATAGATGTTTTTTCTTTCAGCGAGGTGGACTGTTGGATGAATTCCAGGAAGCGTGATCACTGGTGGTGAGCACACACATGGAACAAAAACAACAATCAATTCAACAGCATTTTTATTTTTGTACCGAAATATATAGTGCATTTATTTTTGTTAACAAATTCTCTTTTTACAATGAATAGTTAGAAAATATACAACAACCTTACTGTTGGGTTTTGTGAACATACTTGATCATCTGAGTGTTAAAACATTTACACATGATTTAGAGGGCATTAGACACGCCACACAATCAAATCAACATTTTCAATGGTTTTATATCATATTTACAATGAATGGTTCCATAAAAATATTAAGATTGATGAGTTAAATGGGATTATTTAGGATGAGGGATGCTTTTAAATGAGGAATCTGTCCTGTTAATATGTACAAACCTCAGAGGGAGAGAGAGCAGGGAATTCTAATGGTGTGACGGCTTAGTTAATGGGTGTTTTGGTACAGGCAGGCACCAGCTCCTTGGTGAGTGTTTGATATGTCTGTTGGAGGAGAGCTTGCCTGTATTTTTGCTTCTATCCTTATTTGGTGTGTGTACAGTTTACCAAGTCACCAATTACTTCACACTGGAAGAAGTTAAGCTACACTAAAGTTACCCWTAACTACATTTTTATTTTCTTTAACTAAAGTTAATTTGAAAAATTGCAAACTACTTTGCGAAAACTATATTTGAAATGTCAGACTACAAATTGCAAGAACAGATCACTCTGGAGTAAGATGTTAACAYAATGTGTACTTTAGCATATTAAACACAACTGTTTCAAATGAGAATTAGAAAGGGGTAATACTGAAAAAGAAAGGAAATGATTGCCTACTTCACCCATATTTTCTATTTGCAAAAAAAGTAGGGTGTAGTTCCAGTAGTTAACCTTATTTTTGCTGTGTAGCAAACTACTAAATACTACCAAGATATGAACTGCCACCAAGCTACTGCAAAATGTAGTTAAATTACTAGTTGAACTACATGTAGTTTACTACNTCCTAGAGTTATAGAATATTTGGCTATGCAAAGTGTTGAAGCAACCATAGAACATGCTCTAAAAACATGTTTTTTCTTTCAGTGAGGTGGACTCGCTGTTGGATGAATTCCAGGAAGAGTGAGCACTGGTGGTGTGCACGCACACATGGAACAGAAACAACCAATCTATTCAACAGCATTTTTATTTTATTTTTGTACAGAAATATATAGTGCATTTATTTTTTACTAATTCTCTTACAATAAATAGTTAGAAAAMATACAACAACCTTACTGTTGGGTTTTGTGAACATACTTAAATCTCTGAGTGTTAAAACATTTACTCATGACTTAGACACACCACACAATACAAATCAACATTTTCAATGGTTTTATATCATATTTACAATGAATGGTTCCATAAAAACATTTTAAGATTGAGTTAAATAGGATTKTTTTGGATGAGGGATGCTTTTAAATGAGGAATCTGTCCTGTTAATATGTACAAACCTCAGAGAGAGTAGGGAATTTTAATGGTGTGATGGCATAGTTAATGGGTGTTTTGGTACAGGCAGGCACCAGTTCCTTGGTGAGTGTTTGATATGTCTGGAGGAGTGTGCCTGTATTTGTGTGTGTGTGCATAGTTTACCAAGCTACCAATTACTTCACACTGAAAGAAGTTAAGCTACAATAAAGTTACCTTTAACTACATTTTTATTTTCTTTACTAAAATTCATTTGAAAAGAGTTCACTACATCAAACTACTTTGTGATAAATTATCATATTTAAGTTTGAAATGTCAGACTACAAATTGCAAAGACAGTTCACTCTGGAGTAAGATGTTAACAGAATGTGTAATTTAGCATATTAAACAACTATGTTTCAAGTGAGAACTAGAAGGGAGTAATACTGAAAAAGAAAGGAAATGATTGCTTACTACACCCATATTTAATTTTCTATTTGCAAAAAAAGTAGTGTAATTCCAGTAGTTAACTTCTTTTTTTGCCATGTAGTGTAGCTAACTACTAAATACTACCAAGATTTGAACTGCCACCAAGCTACTGCAAAATGTAGTTAAATTACTAGTTGAACTACATGTAGTTTACTACTCCCCAACACTGGTTCCTATGGATTGTGTGTGTTTGTTCCTAGGGCGTGTATGCTCATGGTTCTGAGTGGGACCGGTGTGTGGAGTTCTCCCCCTGCAGCATAGGGGCAGATATGATGAGGATGCCTTCAGGCGACACAGCCGACTCCAGAGCCATGGAGTCCACTCCCTCTGGAATCCTGTAGCGCCGGTTAAACTGTCGCGTCACCAGCCCCGACCCATCCTGCAAACACACGTTATAGTGAACACAGTCAGTGAGGAATGCTCGTTTTCAGGCTAACAAGTGGACTGGTTTCCAGTCTGTTTGGTCAGTAGTTGTCTGAAGCAGAAACAGACTGCATAGCAACCAGGCTATATTCAATGTCTGTCATCACACTATGACAGTGTGATTATGAACAGAGAACAACTCTTGCATAATACATGTAACACAGTAGTTGCTTACTTTTTTCTCTTTGTGTTTCCCTTGGACCTCCACAAAGTCTCCTGTCACCTTGACCATCAACTCCTCTGGGTTGAAGTGTTTTACATCAACCTGAACTGTGAATCGACTGTGGTCACAACACACCTGGCAACAGGGGAAGATACCCAATATTACTACTCAAATTGACACTATTGCTGCTCTATTACTGCTGGTTTAATCTACTTTTATGTAATTCTATTCAAATGATAAGAAAATGCAAGAGCATCTGCAGTAAATGGGCATTCATTAAAATGTCTGTAGAATATAGAAAGTAAAACATAAATTAATTAATCAAGGCTACCTCATTGATACAAAATTGATATAAAAATGAATCCAGAAATGGTTTGATCATTGAGAAATTAGAGCACTGCATGCAGTGTAACGGGAATAAACCTACCTGTGCAGAGCCAGTGTGCTCCGTCACTGGGGTGAGCAGCTCCGACGGAGTGAATGAGTACAGCCCGAATGTCCCGTTGAGCCCGGGAAGAAGAGGCGGCAGGACCCTCTCCCATGCTATACCGCTGGCTGGAAAAGTGGGTGGCAGATCGAAGTCCATTTCGCGTCTGAGGTAAAAAATAAAATATGCGGTGATTGCTACAGCCTTTCACACCAGTATGGGCCGGGGATGTTACGAATATTCTAGGCCACAGGAAGAAATAGCAWATGGGAAAAATGATAGTCCAATAAATGTAGGTCTATTCGAGAAACTATTAGCCTAATAGAAGTTGTTAGAATGAAGCAAGAAATAATTCAACCATAATATACCCGCTTCTTCACTGCTGTGGTTCAGAAAGTGATTGATTCGTAAAGGCTACAGCGAGGGTTTTTATAGTCCTTGTCAAATCTGGAATATTGCAGTAAATAATACCGAATCCGCTTGAACCTCAAAGACCTTTCAAATTGTTGCTGGGAAGGGTCACCGTGTAAAATCCCGTCTGAGACGTAGAGTCGTTAGCACTTACCGTTATGAGATGCCTGCAAGTCCTATTATGTTCTGACTGCCAATAGGATGGATTGCTGCGTCCGTGTATCTGACTCTGCCCTTTTCCTTGACATAAACTGTGGAAGTTCCAGTTAAGGTCTGTATTTATGATAGCAGGAGTTACATAATGAGTCGGGAACTTCGCTGTGGGGCACCCTGCATTGCTTTGGATTCACCACCAGCCTGTTTGGGAATTATGGGAATTATGATTTTGTTTTAGTTGTTCTCAAATGCTTCGATAGRTTAGGGACCTGCCTTAAGGAACACTCCTCCCTATAATATCAACCTAAATATGAAGAACTGTTACGATATTCTCCATTAAAATCATATAGTGTACGTGTGATAATGCACCTTTTTAATTAACCTTACATGGTCGTTTTCCTTGACACCTGTTGGGAGCCCCTTTTGTTGATTTGGCAATTGGCATTCAACACTGCCAAAAGCGGTAATCTCAATACAGTGTTCTGCCAGGCAACAGTTCAGACGCTTCCTTCTAGGGATAGACTGCATAACGGACTGGACTGCTCAATAATTGCTGCTACAGATTCGTTGAAAACTGATTAAATATTGCAATTTTATTTTGACAGGCTTAATTGGAATGATGGTATCCATTAGGCCTACACTGCATAAACTGTGTTTATCCCGGGTTATCAACTGGGGCATGAGGATTTTTTTTTTATCCTACGCTTATTAAACAGAGGTTGAACAAGGTCACAAACATTGTCAATGTCACACCCTGTAACAATATTTTACCAAACACTGGAATGTTAAAGATGTTACAACATTTATTTTATAGGTCTACATACTTCAGATTTTTCTGTTACATTGTTTATGTAATGATCTTTTGATCAATGTGAAGCAGGTGTTAAGCACACTAATCTTCAATCACATTGGCCTTATTTGGAAGTCTTTATATTCGAAAGAAAAATGATTCAATATTTGTATTYATTCTATAATTTCTACAGAGATGATCATAATCCCAAAGAGAGGGATGAACAAATCTGTGATTAATGTTGGCCAGTCTCCCCGAGCCACTTTGTCCTGGAGAGGAATTGGGGGAGATGATTAAAACAACCTTATTAATAATTAGGTCATCATGACATGCAGGGTGAACATCATGTTCTACAATTACACTGACACCACATCCACAACAATGTCATATAAGCCCCCCGCATGTCACAGGTCTTAGCACCTCATCGATTGGGTATCTTATGACCATCCATCACACACATCTGATTTGGGTTTACATCCACTGCCCCTTGACCCCATTTAGAGCAGACAGTCGTGTGACTTATACAACCCTGGCAGACTCAATGGACTTGTTAAGTACTGGAGCTGGTGGGATGACATGTCCTTCCTGCCATGGCGTCGGTTGGTAATAGAAGTAGAGTCTGACACTGAGTACCTAAAAATGGCATCAACCATGATCCTGAAGAGGGGGGGTAACATTTGCTACAGATGGATTGAGTTTCATAATAGGCGCCTAAGAGATTGGCCAGAAGCGGACCTCATTTAAGCACTTAAAAATCATAATTCTGCAATCATAAAGTACTTTACTGGCTAATATCTCATCACTGTTGGAATTGTTTACACAGAGTACAAAGGATACTATSAATATTATTATCTGGAATAACTATGTTGTTATCGTGAGCAGTGTTAAACAAATACTGACATATTAAACACAAATCCAATTGGATATTGTTATCCAAAGCTATGCTCATACCATTCATATTATCCATAGGAGCCAAATGTCTAATGAAATGCACACTAGACCACAATCTGGCATCTAAACTGAAAACTTTATTACAGCAAATAAAAAAGGCATACACTTCCATTTAATTTAGAAATTAAATTTGCTATTTATTTTTGTCATACATACCATTCGCCTGTATAACCTTCCAAATTTACTCAAACGTGTTGAGACATCCACACACTACACACAATTTGGGGGAAAGGTGCAGTGTTCATAGGACATCTTCCCACTCATTAAAGCCCAGAAAAAAATACCATGATTATCCATTGAGATCAACTACACATTTAACCATTTCAACCTATGTTAGATTTGTCTATTAATTCTGTCATGGTAAAGTTTTATACAGTAGGAAGCGTTCTTGTTTCCCCGCCTTGTCTGTCTCAGGGAATGCCAAGTGGAATGGTGAAGGAGAGGTAGTCGCCCACCTCACCCCATTCTGCTCTGAAGTGTTGGAATATGGTTATCCATGTGGTGAGTACTGCAACCCACAGTAGCAACCCCAGCCCTGATCGCTTTACATCTGAAAGAGAGATGTAATTTATTGTAGTCATGTTTGCATAGAAACTGCATGCTTTCACTAATACTTACACTAATGTTAAACTAATACAAAGCCAACTTTATGTTTTAGCTGGATCATCTTATCTCATCATGGATCATAGGCCTACATCTCATAAGACACACAACCTGTAACATAAATGTATTATTTATCCAGTATGTGGATGTGCCACAACAAACCTGGACTACTAATAATTTGTACAGGAATCTTGAGTTATATTAATTAACAGCACTCTCTCTGTGTGCATAGACTCTGATTGGCAGATTGACACTCACATGTTTTGATCTGAAGTTGTTCAGTATATGTTGGCTTTACAAAGGCCTCTTTGAAAAACCACACCACATTCACCAGCCACAGGAACGGAAGGAATGCAAATCCCCCTGAGATAGAAAGTCATTACAGTATTACTACATGATTCTTGCATTACTTATATATATATATATATACACACACACACACACGTTGTAAACACTAACATTGGATAGCTCATGCAATGTTTTTCTCTTTGAACCATGCCAGGGGACAGAAATCCCCTGGTCACGTGGCTTATAATTAGAGAAAAACAACACTTGGTGGTTCAGACTTACCAACTTACCTAAATAGTATTTCCTGCAGAGGGTGAGTTTCTCCTCATTGGGAAGGCGCTCTAGGTTCATGTTGATTTCCTGTTATTTCCCCCTTCGTATTGACAGCTTTTCAAAGAGACCTTGAAGTATGATGGAAGAGTATAAAAGTGAGAGGGTATTTTGAAGATCTAGGACTGGCACATTTAGGCTTCATGGAACTGCCCGTCTGTAAAATACGAGGGTGCCCCCTATCGATAAAGAATGGAACAAGTCTTGTGTTTCCACCTAGCTTTTGCCTGGCTATCTGCTCAGATTACACGATAAAATAACATATTTAAACACCAATTTTGCGATCTGAAGTATTTTAAGGCGAAATGTGTAGGCTAGTAGCTAAGTTTTGAAAAAGCAGTCGAAAATACTGCGTACTGGATGGCTAACAATATATGCTACAATGTTAACAGCAATTGTCCTCTATTACAGAAAATACATCATTAATAATATTTCCCGAGGCTTTTACCTGTAATCTTTAATTATATAGATGTCAAATAGCTCTAAATTGCTTGACAACTTAACGTTAAACAGCTCAAACCATCAACACAAAAGAGAATTTCAACTTGTTCCTTTCCGCTTCCTACTCCAGTTTTCTGAAGAGGGGGATGTGACGTCCATATTGCACCCCCCCCCCCCCGTTCATTGTGGGTAATGTAGTTCAGATAGCGTACATAGAAACGTATGTTTTGGCACTTAAATTCAAATATATTTCAACAGTGTAATTAACTTTTGCTTGTAGTAAATCACCTATGATTGCTGACGGTGCAGATGATCTGAATTGCAATGCAAAAGATATGCAAAATATGTGCCTTGCAGTTGCAAAATTACTGTTAACCTGCCTGTCTTATTCTGTGAATAATTTCCATCAGGGAAGTTTACTACAATATACAACCATAATTCTCCTCTTATCAATGCAAAAAAATATAGGCCTAGACTTGTGGATGTTTTCAATTCTTATTTTCAAATTATGTTTAGAGCTTGATTTAAGTGCATTGACTCTCTCTCTCTCTCATGTGAGGAGCGCGCACATAATGTATAGTGGTTCAATTTGTATGATCATATCAAAAGACGAGGACAAGCCGCTCCGCCACTGAGGAATAGGGACAAGCCTAAAAATATTGGTACAGCGGTAGATGGCCATTCACAAAATGTGTATTTTTTTGCATGGAGGGAAGCTGGGCCTTGTAGTTAATTATCAATAAACGTAATGGTTGTAATGAAACGATGATCGAGCAATGTGTCCTTTGTTTAATATTAAATGGGTTTATTACTTGCATTACATATTGCATTGCACACACCACTCCTATAAATTCCAATCATCATTTAAATAAAGATTTGCAAGTTACCCTGTGAAGCTTTCCTTGGACATACTTCATTTCCCGGCAGCCTTGCAGGTCCCCCCTCCCRATCTCGCGCCTTCCCTCTTGTCTCACCTCAAGTTGCTATCGGTGTTGTTTTTGAAGCTATGATGGCGGCAGCGGGATGCGGATCAGCAACCGCGGCTGCCATAGGAGGCCAAGTTGGTACTGCTGCACCCCGAGGTCGCTTCCCTGGTCGGCCTTGGTCGTCTCGCAGCCGCTTGCGTTCTGAGAAGCGATGGCAACTCGACCGATCAGGGGCAGAAGCTGACGATGTGACTAATGCTGGAGGCCCAAGGCCCACAAGCCTGGTTCTCTCGTTAAACGAGGACCAGTCTCACTTGCGCTTACTTGGGATAGAGTCGAACCACAAGAGCTTAGCGGAGGCTGGGTACAGCTCAAGTGGGAGCGAAGAGGTGAGAGCCCAAATCGCTGCTGGAGTTAGTATATTTTTGCTTCTTTTATCATGTCATTTTGGTTACCTGTGTTGGTGTGTAGTTGTGTGTGTGTGTCATGTAGAGTTAGCCCCGTTTCATAATACTTTGCTTTAAGTGTCAACATTAGTTAGCTAGCCAGCTAACGTTAGCAGTAGCGACTTCATGAGATGTTCGTCAATAGCGCTAGCTAACAAAGGGGAAGGCTAATGTAWTATTTGTCTGCATTGGAGCTCTATGGTTAGTTAGACATAAGATTTACCACGAATAACTTACATCCCCGCTAGCTAGCCAGGTATTTGTCTTAAATTAGTATTTAGCTCGTTTATGCCTGTATTTGCTGCAGTGAGTAACGAACGTAGCTACATAAATGTTTCTATGAATTCAAGAGGGGGAGGGGCTACGTCAGAATCCTACTCTCTATGATAGCTAACTAACTACCGTGTATGGGGATCATTTCACGTTCCTTTAAAAAACATGGCTTGCAGAATGTCACCAGGTCAGTTTTTTGTTGTTGCTGTCACTGAGTCAATTATTGTAACGCTTGCTAATGTAATTAGGTTGTTGGAGAAGTCATTGGAGGGAAAACTATGATAACGAAACCCGGTAGTGGGTACATTTGTCATGATGTGAGATGTTAACGTTACTTGGCCTGCTGTTGCAGTCCATTTTCTATTTCATTACAAGCAAGAGAGGAGCACCAASCATATTAGATATTTACATTTGAAATATAAATAACCTAGGCCTACCTAATGACTGCAAGTATTCATATGTTAATAATCTGTCTTGGACCCAAGCTCCACATTAGCTGACAAAATGCTGCTGCCACAATATCGACTTTATTTGCATATTAACAGGCATGTAGCAGGTGTAGTTAGAGGCCTGCAACCCCTCCACAGTTCCCAGGCATGACTGGGTAAATTGCTGCTGGTTTCTTGGTAATGCCTCACCATCCATGAACAAAGATGCATTACCAGGAGGAGAAGATAATTTGAAAGATGTGCTTGGACTGTTTTTTAATGATTAACMTAACTAGTTGATGTAATGGCTTGTCCATTGCACTTGTGTTGGGTTTGTAATGGTATAGTTTGGTGCTCAAGACTAGCACGATAATCTACAGGTCATCCCAATGATGGTAAACATTTGACATGGGAGACCTATTCCAAGTAGGTAGTAACCTATAACACTATACATGGTCGTTTCCATGTAAAAGAACCCATGAGCACCAACGTGAAGTTCGTAGGAGCATATCAAATTGGGTGTCAAATGAAAGCGAAGAGTCTATATTTTTGGAAATTAAAGGTACAGATGCATTAAAAAAATATGTATTTTTGCCAGTTCGGCATTGATTTCTGGCAAAAAAGATGGAAAGGGGTCTTTAAAAATATCTACCAGAAAGTCATAAAAGGTATTAGAAATAAATCAAAACATAATGTTGAAGTAAAGACCCCTGCCAAGTAATATCAACAATTATTTTTAGTTTTAGAGAAATTATTTGCCTTTAAGTTGAAGAAACTTTTCCTTGTGCCCTGTAATTCCGTTAGCAAAATCCCACGTCTTTAAGATATTTTCAAATGTATCTCCCTCATGTGGAGGGAGGATAATGAACGTTCACAGAAGTAACGAGTAAATGTAGACCTACCAATTAGTTAGTGTTTTTACTGATTTTTGTTAATCAATTATTAAGTAATCATTAATGAAATTACTGCAATTGTCAACAATGGGAAATCATAGTAGTCACAAACCACCATTGAATCACCTACTACTGTCCTCCCTCCCACTGGCATACTGTTGGTGTACTCGGAAACTATTCAGCCTTATTCTGAAATGGATMAAATAAAAACATTGATGAAAACAATCGACACACAATACCCCATAATGACAAAGCAGAAACAGGTTTTTAGGAATTTTTGCAAATTTATATAWAAAAAAAKCCCATCCATGTAAATAAGTATTCAGACCCTTTACTATGAGACTCGAAATTGAGCTCAGGTGCATCCTGTTTCCATTGATCATCCTTGAGATGTTTCTAAAACTTGATTGGAGTCCACCTGTGGTAAATTAAATTGATTGAACATGATTTGGAAAGGCACACACCTGTCTATATAATGTCCCACAGTTAATAGTGCGTGTCAGAGCAAGGAATTGTCCGTAGAGCTCCGAGACAGGATTGTGTGTGTCGTGGCACCGATTTGGGGAAGGGTACTAAAACATTTCTCCAGCATTGAAGGTACCCAAGAACACAGTGMCCTCAATCATTCTTAAATGGAAGAATTTCGTAATCCCCAAAACACTTCTTAGAGCTGGCCGCCCGGCCAAACTGAGCAATCGGGGGTGAAGTGCCTTGGACAGGGAGGTGACCAAGAACCCGATTGTCACTCTGATTGACAGAGCGCCAAAGTTCCTCTGTGGAGATGGGAGAACCATCTCTGCAGCACTCCACCAATCAGGCCTTTATGGTAGAGTGGCCAGACGGAAGCCATTCAACTGTAAATGGAACATGACAGCCCATTTGGAGTTTGCCAAAAGGCACCTAAAGGACTCTCTGACCATGAGAAACAAGATTCTCAGGTCTGATGAAACCAAAATTGAACTCTGAATGCCAAGTGTCACATCTGGAAGAAACCTGGCACCATCCCTACAGGGAAGCAAGTTGGTGGCAGCAGTATGCTATGGGCATGTTTTTCAGTGGAAGGGACTGGGAGTCAGGTTTGAGGGAAAGATGAACAGAGCAAAGTACAGAGAGATCCTTGATGAAAACCTGCTCCAGAATGCTCAGGACCTCAGACTGGGATGAATCTTCAACAGGACAACGACCCTAAGCACAGAGCCGGGAAAGGGGGAAACCTAGTCAGGAGTACTAACTAAATGCCTTCAACTGAAATGTGTCTTCCACATTTAACCCAACTCCTTTTGAATCAGAGCAGTGCGGGGGGCAGCCTTAATCGACATCCACATCTTTGGTGCCCAGGGAACAGTGTGTTAACTGCCTTGCTCAGAGGCAGAATGACAGATTTTTACCTTGTCAGCTCGGGGATTCGATCCAACAACCTTTCGGCTACTGGCCTAACGCTCTAACTACTAGGCTAGACAATACAGGAGTGGCTTCGGGACAAGTCTCTAAATGTCCTTGAGTGGCCCAGCCAGATCCCGGACTTGAACCCGATCGAACATCTCTGGAGAGACCTGAAATATGCTTTAACAAAGTATTGAGTAAGGGGTCTGAATACTTATGTAAATGTGATATTTCAGTTTATTTTTAATACATTTGCAAAAATGTCTAAACCTGCTTTTGCTTTGTCATTATGGGGTATTGTGTGTAGATTTGGGGGGGGGCAATGTAATACGTTTTAGAATAAGGTTGTAACATATTTCTTTGTTGTGGAAAAAGTAAAATGGGTCTGATTTACCCCCCCCCCCCCCAGTTAATGTTATCTCTCCCAGCTCTTACTGACAACTGCCCATGAGACCACTTGCCTTCTATTTACTGGAACTGGCATCTGAACCGACTGACACCGGACGTCCATGGACGTTGACATTTGGTCAGTCCGCCATGGCCTTGATTTCAACGTCCACAGACAGTTTTTTTGGTCAGTTTAGGCCTCGATTTGGCCAAAACATAAATCAAATCAAAGTTTATTTGTCACGTGCGCCTTACAGTGAAATGCTTACTTACAGGCTCTAACCAATGGTGCGGGGGGGAAAAGAAGGTATTTGTAGGTAAGTAAAGAAATAAAACAACAGTAAAAAGACATTTGAAAAAAGAGTAGCAAGGCTATATACAGACACCTGTTAGTCAGGCTTATTGAGGCAGTATGTACATGTAGGTATCGTTAAAGTGACTATGCATATATGATGAACAGAGAGTAGCAGAAGCATAAAAATAGGGGTTGGCGGGTGGTGGGACATAATGCAGATAGCCCGGTTAGCCAATGTGCGGGAGCACTGGTTGGTCGGGCCAATTTAGGTAGTATGTACATGAATGTATAGTTAAAGTGACCTATGCATATAAGATAAACAGAGTAGCAGCAGCGTAGACGTCCATGATTGGTTCAGATTTGGTCCGATCACCAATCCTAGACGTCTGTTTCACAATTTTGCACAGTACAGTGAAGCACAACTGGGTACAGTAAAGAAGACCATAGTTTATTACGCGTTAATGCAGAATTCAGCATTTTTCACTCAGAAAAAGAGAATTCCTAAGATACTGTATCTTACCGCGTTTTTTAAGCACAGATCTAAAATGCTTATTGTAATTTCTGCCAGGCATCAGACTAATTTTGTGCTTCAGTTGCACTTCACTCTAATGAGAATTCACGAACAGGCATTGTGCTCTGACTGATGTGTAGGTACTTTTCTCTGGTAATTTTCTCGGTGTAGCCTATTTTTCTCAGGTAAAATGCTAGATTAACTTCAAGCAACACATTAGGAAATGTAGCTGGCTATGCTCTTTCTATGATAAACAATAGAAATATGATGGTCATGCATCGTTTTTGCAAAAAATACCTTGATTTTTAAAATTGTAAGCTAATTTACTTGTGTGGCTGTTAGCCAGATAGTGTTGCACTTCTGTTGTCATCTGATGAAAATGAAGCTATTATCTGACAAATGTGTTGCACTAATGTATTTTCTGTGAAGAAGAACTATAGTTGCACTCTCCTGATCACCCTATTGAAACAAAAAGACACTTTCAACATAAAACGCGTGGGAAATGGTTTAAAACGCAGCTTTTGATGGTGTGCATTTTTGAAAATGCAGATTTCTGAACTCTAACGTGATCCCTGGTACAGTAGTCTACTGTACTGAATAGGGATCTTACCAGTTAATTGGTTAGCTGCCGAAAATACAGTTGACCGCTCATGCTTATCAGTCTATAGGTTAATTTGCATAATTTAGGGGAATTAAATTGTRCGTGTGTATTTTAGTTGGTTCTCATGTATCTTATTTATCGCACGCGCACAGCATACAGAGAATAGCCTATCACCTGTCAGAGAGCAGCTCCTCAAAAGATGGTACTGGAGTGAAACGTGCTTTTATATATTACTTTTTTTTTCTCAATCTCAACTCGTAATTTAAGCTCGCTTCCCATTCCCCATTCGAGTGCATATGCATATGTATCACTAGCCACTTTAAACAATGCCACTTAATATAATGTGTATGTATATAATGTACTCTATCATCTACTGCATCTTGCCATCTTTATGTAATACATGTATCACTAGCCACTTTAAACTATGCCACTTTTATGTTTACATACCCTACATTACTCATCTCATATGTATATACTGTACTCAATACCATCTACTGCATCTTGCCTATGCCGTTCTGTACCATCACTCATTCATATATCTTTATGTACATATTCTTTATCCCTTTACGCTCGTGTGTATAAGGTAGTAGTTGTGGAATTGTTAGGTTAGATTACTCGTTGGTTATTACTGCATTGTCGGAACTAGAAGCACAAGCATTTCGCTACACTCGCATTAACATCTGCTAACCATGTGTATGTGACAAATAAAATTAACCAAATCTGAAACCAACTTCTATAGTAGGTACAGTACAGTACTGATGAATGCAAATTTCGTTAAATTTTGCTGCCGACTATGCGACCATCATTACCGTCAATAAAACAGCTACATTTTACAAACAGTAAAATGGCATGACCAACCGAAAATACTATGCATTAAAAAAAGGAGCGGACATTTTTCATTAATTAAGAGCTTAATACAAACATGCAACAATAGCAAGCCTATTGTCTTACAGTCAAAATGTTAAGCCTATTATGAACATGCAACTCTTGTAATGAAGCAGCTAATAAAATGTCATTCAAACATTGCCAAAATGCATTACGCGGAAAAGCAGTTCAAAAACTGCCTACCTAATGCGAGCGGTTTCATGTTGACACAAAAAGATGGGGAATCTAACAGCAACAACTAGGATGGGTTGCTAATATGACTTATGGATTGTGCCTTTTGGCTCTAGCCAACAAAAGAAAGTTGATATGAATCATAGAACAGTAAGAAATTAAAGTTAATGGCATGAGGAAAGTCTATATAAAATAATTGCCTGTTTTATGGTTGGATTTTCTCTGGGCTACCTTGAAGCCAAGTAAGACATGTCTCATTATTTGAAGTAAAGAAACTTTCAGGTTTCAAACAATTATACTCCTAATCTCATGTTGCAAAGTGGTGGGTGATAGCCTAACTATCGTTGACTATAGCATATCAAATCAA
>NC_036845.1:2109877-2154082 GCF_002910315.2 Salvelinus sp. IW2-2015
ATAATGGCCAGTGTGTAGAATAATACCCAAATATGCAAAGTAAGATATTGCATATTTTTACCTTTTGTGTACCTAATTCAGGATACATCACCATGAAGAGTGAAATTCATATCCATAATTATGCATTTCTGTGTTGTACAGATCAGAGACCGATTAGGTAATTCCGCAATCATTGTTCTGTTACCGGTTGTAAATTCACTTCACATAGTGTATTCGATACCCAAAATCGAATTTCAAAGTCAAGGTGTCATGTCATAGCTGACACTCCATTCTTTCAGCAAACATCTTTGAATCTGAAGTTTTTGGAAAATGTGGTTGCATAAACAGAGGGAGATTTTACTGTTACCAAATTTAGCATCTGCACAGTTCTACCAGTAAATGTATTTTTGTGAAATTTTCTGTGTAAATTGTTCAAAGTACTCCTTGTGCATAGAGTTGTATGGTTTGTTCAACTTTGAAATCAATGTTTTTTGTTTAGCATACATTTTAATGTAAAAAATAGGAGTCTCAGCGTAATTCTGTTATCATGGAATGACCTACTCACTACATGACATTACACAATATAATTTTTGATTGCCATGCCACTGTTCTCCCTCAAGATTGGGATATAAAAAAAAAATCTGTAGTCAACCGTACTAGTACTAGCATTCAATTGCATAGGCCTAGTTGTGTTCAGGTGTGTGTGTTAGGTTATTGTCACTGTTGTCTAAGCTTTTAGACCTAATTGTTGCATGTAAACTACTATTCATCAATTTCAAATGCATATTCGGTATCAAACTGTTGTGAGGTTATGGAAAATTGTGAAACAGTCGGGAAACGCATGTTGGGTGTCCAAAGTTAATAATCTGACCTTGCCTTTCAGGGAGATGATTTCACAGGATTTGAATCTGATCGTAAAGGATATAAAGGCCCCATACGGTCCAGACATAATCCCTCCAAAAGTAAGTATTAGCCTATTCTACACCTATGCCCATCCCTTGCCACCTATCTATTATTCTTGGGCGGAATTGAGATTTTCATACTGTTATTCTGCCATCCCGGGATTTACGGTATTACTGGTATAGCACACAAGAGGCTCAAAATGCAAAAAAGGCCCATTGGCAGTCTATTACCAGAATTCCAACAAAATTAGCACAATTAATGGCAAATTCTCATGGACGCTTTTAGCTGAATGCTAACGAGCACAAACGAACAAACCAATTGCAAAGACTGGCAAATCCAGCTCATAAAGTTATACAAGTATAGCTAGTAGTCATTTCTGGACATCTTACAAGCTAAAGTGAACAAGAGAAATTTTGCAAATAAACAAAGTTGTAATGCATGCTTGTCTGAAGGAAGAACAGCATCTGTACGCTGAGAAGAGGGGAGGAGAACAGAAAGGATGAAAAAAAACGATAGTTGGAAGCACAGACAAAAAATGGCAACTGTACAGATGATTCATCCAGAGCTCTTTGACTTATCAAACACGGCAGAAAGCTAACCACCCGTCTCCTTATTAATTCAGCCACTTACTTAGATAACTAACAAGTAACCAAATACACAGCTGGAGAGTATAGCACATCTTAGACAGTTTTAAGATATCTGATGGCTAACATTTAGTAGTGAATTGCATACAAGTATAACTTTATCACCTCATGTGCGCCACACAGAGACTCACCGATAGATATTGAACACAATGGACTCACCAGCTCCCGCTTTCTCCCGTTGTGTTCTTTACAACGAACACATGACTGGCTGCTGTTCTGGGAAACTATGATATGCTTCATAAATAAATATGTGACCGGGGAAATAGGGTTGCACATTTTGAGGAATATTCAGAGGTGGAAACTTTCTGTGGGAATATACGGAAATATATGTAAATTAATATTAATACCATTTAAATGTAGATGTTTTTTGCATTGGATATATTTACCATATCATATGGAGACAGAAACATAAACCTTTTACCTTATCATATGTAGACATAATTGCAAATGATTAAATCCTTCCAATGGAAAAATAATAATAAAATGTAGTTACGAATTGAACTTTAATTAAATGAGTTGACTCTTCACATGGCATGATTTCACTGAACAACAAAAGAAAGGGAATATTGAATGATCCATCGCTTCTCCCAAAAATGTTTTCAACATACATCTGTAAAATGATAGTCTAGAAACTAAAGCTTTGGTTGTCTACCATGTCTTCTCCCTGGACCTCCTCAATGTCCACCTCTTGAACATCAGACTCTGAGGCCTCATCTTCACTATCACTTTCCAACCTTGTTGAGGATGGCTCGTTGTTAGGCTCAAAAAGCTTCAAATTTGCCCGGATGGCCACCAATTGTTCACCCCTTGTATTGGTCAGCCTGTTGTCTGCTTTGGTGTGTGTGTGTTCCCAAACAAGGACCAGTTGCGCTCTGAGGTGGCTGATGTTGGTGGGATTTGGAGGATGTTGGAGACAACAGGGGAAAGAGCCTCAGATCCACAAAGCCCCTTCCACCAGATGGCTGATGAGATGTTGGCATGACTGCCATATTGCATCTCCATCCAAAAGCCTTTGCTTGGAAGTGTACTTCGCCAGACTGCCAAGAACCTTGCCCTCATCCAGGTCAAGGTGGCGAGACACGGTAGTGATGACACCATAGGCCTTGTTGATTTCTCCACCAGACAGGATGCTCTTGACAGCATACTTGGGGTCCAACATGTACACTGAGGAGTGTATGGGCTTCAGGCAGAAATCTTTGCGCTTTTTGATTAATTTCAGAACTGCAGTTTCCTCTGCTTTGAGCAACAGTGAAGTGGGCAGGGCAGTACGGATTTCTTCTCTTACATCTGCAAGCAGAGTCTGAACATCAGACAAGATGGCATTGTCTCCCTCAATCCGTTCAGTGGCTACTGCTATAGGTTTCAGGCTGTTWACCACTCTCTCCCAAAATACATCAACCAGGAGGATCTTCTTGATGGGGCTGTCCATATTGGCAGACTGTGATATGGCCGTTTCTTGGAGAGACTCCTTCCCTTCCAGGAGACTGTCAAACATGATGACAACACCGCCCCAACTGGTGTTGCTGGGCAGCTTCAATGTGGTGTTCTCATTCTTCTCACTTTTCTTGGTGACGTAGATTGCTYCTATAACTTGATGACCCTTCACATACCTAACCATTTCCTTGGCTCTCTTGTAGAGTGTATCCATTGTTTTCAGTGCCATGATGTCCTTGAGCAGATTCAATGCATGAGCAGCACAGCCAATGGATGTGAGGGTAGAACTCTTCCACTTTAGACCAAGCAGCCTTCATGTTCGCAGCATTGTCTGTTACGAGTGCAAATACCTTCTGTGGTCCACGGTCATTGACTGCCTTCAGCTCATCTGCAATGTAGAGACCGGTGTGTCTGTTGTCTCTTGTGTCTGTGCTCTTGTAGAATACTGGTTGAGGGGTGGAGATGATGTATTTAATTATTCCTTGCCCACGAACATTCAACCACCCATCAGAGATGATTGCAATACAGTCTGCTTTCTCTATGATTTGCTTGACCTTCACTTGAACTCTGCATCCAGCAAATGAGTAGATAAAGCATGTCTGGTTAGAGGGGTGTATGCTGGGCGTAGAACATTCAGAAATCTCTTCCAATACACATTGCATCRGAGGTGAACCAGTTGCATGCACAGCTCGAGCAAGACATTCATCAGCATTTCTCTGACTACGTTCCTCCATTGAGTCAAAGAAACRTCTGATTCCAGGAGGACCATGAGCTGTTGCTATCGATAAGGTGTCATCATTTTCACCTCGAATAGAAGTAGAGGGACTTTTGTCAGAGGTTGCTTGTTGTGAGCGCTGAGGGAACTTTATGCACTTGGCCAGATGATTCTGCATCTTTGTTGCATTCTTCACATGATTTGGCACAGTATTTGCAAATGTGCACAGCTTTTCCTTCTACATTGGCTGCAGTGAAATGTCTCCACACATCAGATAGTGCCTGTGGCATTTTCCTGTGAAGATTAGAAAAAAATTGTAAGAAAAACTAAAATACAATTCCATGTACAGATAAATAGTTAAGCAGTCAGATTAAACAACTCCTTTGTAAGATAAATGTTTTAAAATGAAACATGTATGGAAACGGGTGAATTAACACTCCTCAGTTAGCAGGCTCAAGCAAGCTAAAAGCCACATGGTAGCAAACACTAACTAGCAGAAATGGTTAACCAGTTAGAAATTATTTAAACACACTTTGCTGTAGGCAACTATTTACTAGTTAACAAATTTATGTATCCCACAAAAAAGGTTCACTGTGATAAGCTAACTTTTTTGATGAATTTAAGCCAAATTCCCAGGCTTATCTTCCCATGGAAAATTCCCGGAAAGTTTCCGACCCTTTGCAATCCTACTCATGTATCATGGAAGTATTGGTGAAATGTTTACAATACATGTTTACAATACAAAGTGTTATGTTCGGGGTAAATCCAACACACCACATCACTGAGTAACTCTCTTCATATTTACAAGCATGGTGGTGGCTGCTTTATGTTATGGGTTTGCTTGTCATCGGCAACTGCTAGTAAGTTTTTTGTAGGACAAAAAGAAACAGAATAGAGATAAGCACAAGCAAAATCCTCGAGGAAAACCTGGTTTGGTGTGCTTTCCAAAAGCCACTGGAAGACAAGTTCACCTTTCAACAAGACAATAACCTACTACACAAGGACAAATTTATACATCAAATCAATATTTCTCATGTGCGCCGAATACAACAGGTCTTACAGTGAAATGCTTACTAACCAATAGTGCAAAAAAGGTATTAGGTGAACAATAGGTAAGTAAAGAAATAAAACAACAGTAAATAGACAGGCTATATTCAGTAGCGAGTCTAAAAGTAGCAAGGCTACATACAGACACCGGTTAGTCAGACTGATTGAGGTAGGATGTACATGTAGATATGGTTAAAGTGACTATGCATATATAATGAACAGAGAGTAGCAGTAGCGTAAAAGAGGGGTTGGTGGGAGGTGGGACACAATGCAGATAGCCTGGTTAGTCAAAATTCTCGGAGCACTGGTTGGTCGGCCCAATTGGGGTAGTAGTATGTATAGTTAAAGTGACTATGCATATATGATAAACAGAGAGTAGCATCAGCGTTAAAGAGGGGTTGGGGGGGGGGGGGGGGGAAACAGTGCAAATAGTCCGGGTAGCCTTTTGATTACCTGTTCAGAAGTTTATGGCTTGGGGGTAAAAACTGTTGAGAAGCCTTTTTGTCCTAGACTTGGCACTCCGGTACCGCTTGCCATGCGGTGTTAGAGAGAATAACATACATACATACATGCATGCATGCATACATACATACATACATACATACAGTTGAAGTCAGAAGTTTACATACACTTAGGTTGGAGTCATTAAAACTCGTTTTTCAACCACTCCACAAATTTCTTCTTAACAAACTATAGTTTTGGCAAGTCGGTTCAGACATCTACTTTGTGCATGACACAAGTCATTTTTCCAACAATTGTTTACAGATAGATTATTTCACTTATAATTCACTGTATCACAATTCCAGTTGGTCAGAAGTTTACATACACTAAGTTGACTGTGTTAAACAGCGTGGGACATTCCAGAAAATGATGTCATGGCTTTAGAAGCTTCTAATAGGCTAATTGACAAAATTTGAGTCAATTGGAGGTGTAACTGTGGATGTATTTCAAGGCCTACCTTCAAACTCAGTGCCCCTTTGCTTGACATCATGGGAAAATCAAAAGAAATCAGCCAAGACCTCAGAAAGAATTGTAGACCTCCACAAGTCTGGTTCTTCCTTGGGAGCAATTTCCAAATGCCTGAAGCTACCCCGTTCTTCTGTACAAACAATAGTACACATGTATAAACACAATGGGACCGCGTAGCCGTCATACCACTTGGGAAGGAGACGCGTTCTGTCTCCTGGAGATGAACAAACTTTAGTGCGAAAAGTGTAGATCAATCCCAGAACAACAGCAAAGGACCTTGTGAAGATGCTGGAGGAAACGGGTACAAAAGTATCTATATCCACAGTAAAACAAGTCCTATATCAACATTACCTGAGAGGCCGCTCAGCAAGGAAGAAGCCACTGCTCCAAAACCGCCATTAAAAAGCCAGACTACGGTTTGCAACTGCACATGGGGACAAAGATCGTACTTTTTGGAGAATGTCCTCTGGTCTGATGAAAGAAAAATAGAATAATGACCATCGTTATGTTTGGAGGATATTGGGGGAAGCTTGCAAGCCGAAGAACACCATCCCAACCGTGAAGCACGGGTAAGCAGCATCATGTTGTGGGGGTGCTTTGCTGCAGGAGGGACTGGTGCACTTCACAAAATAGATGGCATCATGAAAGAAAATGATGTGGATATATTGAGGCAACTTCTCAAGACATCAGTCAGGAAGTTAAAGCTTGGTCGCAAATGGGTCTTCCAAATGGACAATGACCCCAAGCATACTTCAAAGTTGTGGCAAAATGGCTTAAGGACAACAAACTCAAGGTATTGGAGTGGCTAGCACAAAGCCCTGACCTCAATCCTATAGAAAAATTGTGGGCAGAACTGAGAAAGCATGTGTGAGCAAGGAGGCCTACAAACCTTACTCAGTAACACAGGCTCTGTCAGGAGGAATGAGCCAAAATTCACCCAACTTATTGTGGGAAGCTTCTGGAAGGCGACCCGAAACAGTTGACCCAAGTTAAACATTTTAAAGGCAATGCTACCAAATACTAATTGAGTGTATGTAAACTTCTGACCCGCTGGGAATATGATGAAATAATTGAAAGCTGAAATAAATCATTCTCTAATATTCTGACATTTCACATTCTTAAAATAAAGTGGTGATCCTAACTGACCTAAGACAGGGAATTTATATTAGGATTAAATGTCAGGAATTGTGAAACTGAGTTTAAATGTACTTGGCTAAGGTGTATGTAAATGTCTGACTTCAACTGTACGTGTAAAGTACTTTAGTACTTGAAAGTATCTTTACTTAAGTAGTTTGTTTTGGACTTTACTTTTTATATTTTTGACTACTTTTACTTCACTACATTCCTAAAGAAAATAATGTACTTTTTACTCCATTTTCTATGACACTCAAAATTACTTGTTGCATTTTGAATGCTTAGCAGGACAGTGAAATGTATTTATACATTTACTTTTGATACTTAAGTATATTTAAAACCCAARACTTGTAGGCTTTTACTCTGGTATTTTACTGGGTGACTTTCACTATTACTTGAGTCATTTTATGTTAAGGTATATTGGMTACTTTTRCCACCACTGCAAGTATATACTGGAGTTGCTTACGAAGACGACATTGAAGGTTACTGAGAGGCCTAGTTACAGTTTATCCCTTAAATCTGCTTGAAAATCTATGGCAAGACTTGAAAATGGACGTCTAGCTATGATCAGCAACCAACATGACAGCTTGAAGAATTTAAAAAAGAGTAATGTGCAAATATTGTACAATCCAGTGGTGCAATGCTCTTAGACTCATTAAGACTCACAGCTGTAATTGCTGCCAACGGTGATTCTGACAACTTTCTGACAACTTTTCACACCCCTGAGTAAATCCGATTTGTGTATTTCATTTGCAATAAATTAGCAAACCTTTTATTTTTTTCGTGTTTTCACTTTGTCATTATGGGGTATTGTGTGTAGATGGGTGAGAAATTTCATTTTAAACCATTTTGAATTCCGGCTGTAACACAATAATGTGGAATAAGACAAGGGGTATGTATACTTTCTGAAGCCATTGTATATCAGCTAAGATATGATAGTAATTTCCTCTCTCATTTGTTATTTTCCTCCATAAGGTGATCCTGTCCAAACAAAATCAAAAAGGATACGAGAGAAGCCACCCCTTGTAGTCACCCCAAAGGAGACKGATGAGTCTCCGACTCCTGAAGAAGATGCACAATCTTCACAAGAAATCCACTGTGCAATTCCTCCAGATGCAGTGCCTTCCAAGGATGGTAGGAAGGGTTCAAAAAACAAGCACTCAAACCCAGCAAAGGAGAGGCATCCTGCGAAAAACGGGGCAGCTTTAACTCCAAGGATTACCATCAAGTTGGTGGCCAAGAAGACYGTGAGAAAGGAAAAGGGAGGGCGTCTAAAATCTGTGGAGAAGCTGAAGGTAAAAGGATTACATTTTCAATCAAAGGCTAATGACGTCAAAGGTGACCAGATCTCCAGTGCCCATGTCAAATTAAAGACAGAGACACAAGCAGATGAGGCACAGCATCTGAATGGCACTGAGGATGAGGGAGGTGGAGYAGCCATACCGGCAAGGAGGCGTGGTAGATCTGCCTCCAAGATCACTGAACCCTGTGTTCAAAGGGGGGCCAAAGTTGGGGATGTTGATGACCAAAAATCAGAGGGGGGTAGAACATCAACAGGCAAACAGGACATTGCACTGGAAAGTGGAAATGCAGAGCCAAAAACTGACATTAAGAAATTCAAACGGAAAGAAAGAACCCCAGAGGTAAGCACTGAAGTCAATAAACTGGTGATCCGGAGAAGAAATAGAACTACTAATCCACCCTCCGAATTACATGAAGGCCTTGTAACAGAATTAAAAAAACAGAGCATTGACAAAGTATGTCTGGCAGAGTCATTGTTAGAGGTTTCAAGAATAGAGGAAGCCAAACCACCATCCAGAAAGAGTAGGCGTAAACAAGGCAAGGCACATCAAGAAGAGAAGATTGTCACAGAAATCCATGTTCCGTTAGCCACAGAACCTGAAAAGCCAATTGTTGAATCCAATGACGGTCTGGCTTTTAAAAATGATGATGACATAATCGGGATTCCAAGTTTTAAGCTGATTAAAATCAGAAACCCCAAATTGGAAGGCTCATCTCGGTCTGACAGTAAGGGCTCCTCTCGTAAGAAGAAACGAAGCAAGTTTGTGTGGACACTTACATTGGTTAAGGGGAAAAGAAAGGACACCCAAGTGCAAAGCTCTGGAAATACTGTCAAAGGAACAGAGAAGCAGCAGAATACCACTGAATTAGACAATGCCTCTCTTTTTGAACCCAGTGTGATCAAGAGTGTTGAGAACCCTGAAGAGAAAGAGGCCACGAGTTGTACTACTTCCAGAGATGCTGAGCACACACATAATGAGAAGTCTTCCAAGAAGAAGACTAAGCAGACTTCGTCTCTTGAGGAAAAGTCATCTCTTCATGTTGAAGTGGGACAGGTAACACAACCACATCCAGAGGAGGCCACTCAAACTGACTGTGGTGATACTGTGGCAAAGGTTGTTCCACCCCTTCAGATAAAAAAGGTTCCTCCAACCGGGTAAACTAAACGCTCAAAACATATGGTCTTGAGATCCATCAAACTACTCCTGCGCCTGAAGAAAAAAGATACTGGTAATACAAAAGATTCAGTGAAATTCTGGAGGAAAACATTTTCTTTATCAGACCACATGCTGTGCAACTCCAAAGCAAGGAGGAGAAGACTGGCGAGTGTCTACACACGGAGAAGCGGGAGTCATAAACCCTGGACACCACAAACAGTTCAAACAAGTCCAAATGTGGAACATCCATCTGAGAGAACCTGCCAGTGAAGCAGAACCACAGACCAATGAGGTTTTGAAGACTGCGTTTCCACATTGTCTGTTTCTACCTAAAAGGAGGAAGTTTTGAGTGTTTCCCAGTTAGAAAGAGGCCGGGAAAGACACTGATGTTCTGAACCCACTGAATCTCCAACCACAGAGTTAGCCCCATCTGAACCACAGACAGAGAAGGTCTCCACATTGTCTGTTGTCTCTAAACTAGGAGAAGAACTTCTAGCTTTTCAATTAGAAAGACTATTGACATCCACAACAGAGATGGCCAGTCTGACAGAGACAGAGGAGGTCCTCCGTGTGTCTGTTGTCTCTAACTGGGAGAGAACTTCTAGCATTTCAATAAGAAAGAAGTCAAAGACACCAACATCTGAAACTCCAACCACCGAGACGGCCCGATCTGAACCACAGACAGAGGCCCTCAGTTGTCTGTTGTCTCTAACCTAGGAGAAAGACTTCTAGCCTTTCAATAAGAAAGAAGTCAAAGACACTAACATCCTGAAACTCCACAACCACGAGACGGCCCATCTGAACAGAACAGAGGAGGTCTCCACGTTGTCTGTTGTCTCTAAACCTAGGAGAAGAACTTCTAGCCTTTCAATTAGAAAAGAGTCAAAGACACCAACATTCTGAAACTCCAAACACAGAATGGCCCATCTGAACACAGACAGAGGAGGTCTCCACGTTGTCTGTTGTCTCTAAACTAGGAGAAGAACTTCTAGCCTTTCAATTAGACAGAAGTCAAGAAAGACACCATCTGAAACTCCAAACACAGAGATGGCCCATCTGAACAGCAGACAGAGGAAGGTCTCACGTTGTCTGTTGTCTCTAAACCTAGGAGAAGAACTTCTAGCCTTTCAATTAGAAGAAGTCAAGAAAGACACCATCTGAAACTCACACACGAGATGGCCCATCTGAACAACAGACAGAGGAGGTCTCCACGTTGTCTGTTGTCTCTAAACCTAGGAGAAGAACTTCTAGCTTTAATTAGAAAAAGAAGAAAGACACCAACATCGACACTCAAACTCAGAGATGGACCCATCTGAACCACAGACAGAGGAGGTCTCCACGTTGTCTGTTGTCTCTAAACCTAGGAGAAGAACTTCTAGCCTTTCAATTACAAAGAAGTCAAAGACACCAACATCTGACACTCCAAACATAGAATTAGCCCGATCTGAGCCTGTGACTTTGGCTGACACTCAACCAGCGGTAAAGGTGGAGGCAGAGACCCAGCCAATAGGGAGTGGAAAGATGCTGCTTTTGGAGCCCTCTGTTATTGAAAAGACACAACCACGCCGTCATAGAAGTTTGTTCAAACATGGCAAAAAGAATCGAAGAGCCATGATTGGACCGAGGCAGAAACAAAGGCCAAGAGGGAGAATGAGTGATGAGAGTAAATCACCTGAAAGTAAGGTACCTGAAGCTGTTGAAGAGGTAGACCTAAAGGAAGTTTCCTCCCCAGAGGCTGCTTCCACACCGGCAAGCTCTAAACTCATTGGCATCCTCAAGACCAAGTACAGAAGGAAAAAGGTCCCCAATTCAAGCCTTCAGTTCCTTGGTAGCAAAAGACCAAGAGCCAGGCCTAAAACTCTATCTAAGCAGGTAGAAATTGATCTCGCCCAGCAAATTTTGGAGGAGCAGGATATACAAGACACTGTGGATGATGAACCACAGTCTGATGCTTTTGATGACCAGCATGGTAAATCAAAGTACCTTAAAAACATAAAGCACTTCATCATGCCWGTRYTCAGTGRCCGGTCCTCACGGGTGATCAAGACTCCACAGAGGTTTATGGATGATGCTGGCATGTCRGTTTTGCCTCGTAGAAACTCCCCGAAGAAAGGCCAACTATTCGGCTTACACCCACGCACTGGAAGGAAACGAGAAGATGGCACAGGTAGAGAGCTTACTCCCGATCTGCCTATCGACGAGGAAGAATTTCTGAATGAGGCGCAGTTAGATGTCGATTTGTTCTCAACTCAGGAACTCGAACAGGAAACCACTGGCGTGAGTGACTGCTTATCCCCCGGAAAGCAGTTTGGAAAGAGGAGGTCCCTTTTGAGGAATCCTAGTTTCAAGTGGCATGTGCCAGGAGAGTCTGGTGAGGAAGTATATACGCTGGACAAAACTCTTCAGAGCGAGTATGAGACTTTACTTTTATCCAAAGAATTCCAAATTGCTTCTGACCCATCAACCGATCCCCAGGAGGTTCAGAAAAAGAAAAGGCCCTGCAAGTTCAACAAGCAAACATCTCACCTAAATATGTACAAGCGACTGAAGAAGCTACAACCAGGACTTCCCAAAAGGAGAAGAAAAAACGTGATGACAGATGGTGTTTGCAATACTCTTCAGTCTTCTGTTCATATGCTAGCGGAAGGTCTGGATGATGAAGTCAAGAGCATCTGTCTAAAGAAACGTCCCACAATCACAGCTCCAAGCAAACCCAAATCAAAGCAAGGCAAATCCAAGCTCAAGATTGAGGACCTTGATAGCCCTGGGGTTGTGCGAAAAGTCTCTGTGTGTGTTCGGACTATGAACTCAAAGTTCTTAACATTTCAATATGGAGAACATGAGGAGTTGACAGAGGAAGACAAAACAAATGCTGAAAATGTTATTGCAGGTAAGAAAAGAGCTATCAATCAATTCATGCGTATAGTTGTTCAACATTAGCTTGCTTGATAAGTAACTGCACATTATGTAAACCTGGTATTTTTGTTTATTTGTATGTTACTTGGTTTAATGTCTATGAGTATGTTTTTACTGCTTAAACTACCCTGGAAAGTAAAGTGAAATACCTTTTGGACTTTGTCTGTCCCAGAAGCAGGAAAGCTTGAGCCACAGGAACTGCATCTGGGCATGATCGCTGAGGCTGACCGTGCTACTGCTGAGAAAGGAGCCACCCAGAGAGTTTGCCTCACAGGGGCCAATAAGAGGATGTTCAATCTGCTCAAGAAAGCCAAGGTCCAGCTCAACAAGATCGATCAGCAGAAACAACTCAAGTCCTCAGGGGTAATAATTGTCTCACTCATAAAAAGAATACACTTTAAAATTGGAATGCAGAAATTTATTTTTTGCAGTAAACAACATGCACGATYGGACTTTTTTCTGATACAGAATATGCTATGTTTCCCTTCATTGTCATTAAATAGGATYATATTCATTAACATCAATATTGTGATATCTCTGGAGAGCTTCCTGTGTTAGCCCATAGTGATGAAACATGTTACCTGCAGCTTCTATCAGGGCCTGCTGGCTCCAGAGATGCAGCAGGGAAGAGACAAAGGAGGAAACCGAAAGAGCAGCTTGAGCCTGCTGCCTCAAACATGACTGACCCTCCACTGTCACAGGTATGGGCATATAAACACAATCCTGGTCTGTGCTGTTCTCTGCATATTTTATGTTCAGTGTCTCTCGCTTTTCAATGTGTCTGAATGCAACTTTGTCTCTTTCTCTTACTCAATAAAGTATCAGTATGTTGTTTCTTCCTCACTAAGACKCACCTATTCTGGTCATGAATACATTTTTCGTTGTGATAAAAGAATGTGTCATAACAGCATCCCTCCCTGTCCCCCCTCTCTCCTTGTTACCAGGAGTTCCGGAGAGCGGGGGGTCCACGCATCAAGCATGTGTGCCGTGCAGCAGCTGTGGTGCTTGGCCAGCCTCGTGCGCTGGTGCCCGATGACATGATCCCCAGACTCAGTGCTCTGCCACTGCATGAGAGAACTGGCATATCCCCCTCTGGCAAGAACCAAGGTAGAGCCTCAAGCTTTCAAAACTGATTATCAATGCAAATCTCTCAACAAACATTTTTAAGTGACATCATGCGTTCTTGTCTTTCCCCACAACTTTCTTTGACTTTCCTATGAAAGATATCATAATTATATACCTTACCTATTGCAGGTGGTCGGTCTCCCTCTGGGCCAGACAGCCCTGGGCTGCCAGACCAGAAGGTTACCACGGTCAGGAAGTCGGGAGCAGGTTTTGGTAAACAAAAGAGCCTTGGAACATTCGGGCTCCGCTCTCGGAGGTGTGGGATCTGCAAGGGCTGCAACCACGAGGAGGACTGTGGCGAGTGCATGAACTGCCTGGACAAACCCAAATTTGGAGGGCCCAATACGAAGCGACAGTGCTGCATGTAAGTGTACTGCTCATCAGAATTGCAAAGGTGACCAACTCACATATATGCTATTGACAAAATGACAAATGTATTTCTCTCTCCAAAAGATATAAAAGATGCGATCAGATTGAAGACAGAAAGGCACGTCGTCTGAGTTGCAAGATTCCTAGAGGTCCTGGGAAGCGCCCGCGGCACTCCCTCAGCGTGGTTCAGTCTAGCAATGAGGAAGTTGATGGGATGGAGGTGGGGGACAGCCAGAGCCCATCTGTGAGGAAGCAGCCGCGGCGTTGTGTGAAGCCGCGCTCCTACTTTGACCTGCTGGACTATGACTCCGACCTGGAGATCACTGTGGGCTCCAACTCTGCCTCCCCCGGCCGGAGGAGAGGCCCCGGCCCACGCAGCCAAGGTAGTAATATAACATTGACAAGTGATCATACAAAGGGATTTTCCTCTGTTTATTTAATATTGTCAGATCTTCGAGAACAGGTATTCCCAAACTGGGGTACGCGCAATGCAGTCGGGGGTACGCCAAATAAAAACGTGATTCACGTTTTTAAAAATAAATAAAAGTTTTTTCTTCACATTTTCAAACAGTCCATTTTGTAAGGCCCACGTCCATAGAGACACATACCTGCTCTACTGGTAGTACTGCTACTACCAGTAGTACTACACCTGCACCCGTCGACGACACATTGTTCTGCTTCCACGAGCACGTCCAATGCTAGCATTAGTAATTCTACATTTGTTGTTAGCCCAGCTAGCATGGACAATGACAGTTGTGAATCTGATGCAGCCGAAGAGCTACTGTCCCCTTACCTGGGAAAGCACTGAACAACAGACAAGGACATTGAACCATCGAAGAGGTGCAAATATGATGACAACTACATTGATTTGGAGTTCATTTACATTGGGAGTAGTGCCTTTCCTCAGCCACAGTGTGTTATATGTGCAAAAGTATTATCTCACAACTCAATGAAACCTTCACTCTTGCACAGACATTTAGAAACAAAACATGCCAATTTGAATAATAAGCCAAAGGAGTTTTTTGAGCGAGAATTAAGATGACTTTCGAGTAGTAAGATGTATAAAAGCAAGAGATGCCATTAATTAGAAGGGGCTAGAAGCATCTTATATGGTGAGCTACAGAGTGGCTAGGAAAGGCAAGCCCCATACTGTTGTGAAGGACTGAATTCTTCCTGCTGACATGGATATGGCTGGGGGGAAAGGCCAAATAAACTATACAGACAGTGCCTTCATCAAACAACACTGTTTCATGACGCAACAGTGACATGGCAGATGTTTCGAAACAATTACTGCTTCGCATACAAGCCAGTGAATTCTATATGTTACAGCTGGATGAGTCAACAGACGTGGTGGGCCTGGCACAGCTTCTGGTATAGGTCCYTTATGTTTATGGGGGAAGACATTCTCTTCTGCAAACCAGGACAACAGGAGAGGATATTTTTAAAGTACTGGACAGCTTTGATACAAAGCTGGGCCTTGTCAAATGAACTTTGGTMGTCAAGATGTGTTATCTGTACTGATGGCGCAAAAGCCATGACAGGGAGACATAGTGGAGTGGTAACGCGTGTGCAAGCAGTTGCTCCCGACGCCACTTGGGTACACTGCAGCATCCACCGAGAGGCTCTTGCTGCCAAGGGAATGCCTGACAGCTTGAAAGACGTTTTGGACACTACAGTGAAAATGGTTACATTTTAAAACAAGCCCCCTGAACTCTCATGTATTTTCTGCACTATGCAATGATATGGGCAGCGACCATGTAACGCTTTAACCTCACACAGAAGTGCGATTCTCTTTACTGACCATCATTTTCACTTGTATATACCGCTTGCATGATGACGAGTTTCTCACATGACTGGCCTATCTGGTTGATGTTTTTTCTCGCCTGAATGATCTGAATCTAGGATTGCAGGGACTCTCCGCAACTATATTCATTGTTTGGGACAAAATTGGGCCTATGATTAAGAAGTTGGAGCTCCTCTCTGTCTGCATTAACAAGGACAACACACAGGTTTTTCCATCATTGTAGGATTTTTTGTATGTGCAAATTACCTCAAGCTTACGGACAATGTTAAATGTGATATAGCGAAGCACCTGAGTGAGTTGGGTGCGCAATTTCGCAGGTACTTTCCCGAAATGGATGACACAAACAACTGGATTCGTTATCCCTTTCACGCCCTCCCTCCAGTCCACTTACCGATATCTGAACAAGAGAGCCTCATCGAAATTGCAACAAGCGGTTCTGTGAAAATTGAATTTAATCAGAAGCCACTGCCAAATTTCTGGATTGGGCTGTGCTCAGAGTATCTTGCCTTGGCAAATCCCGCTGTTAAGACACTGATGCCCTTTGCAACCACGTATGTGAGAGTAGATTCTCGGCCCTCACTAGCATGAAACTAAATACAGGCACAGACTGTGTGTGGAAAATTATTTAAGACTGAGACTCTCTCCAGTACAACCCAACATTGCAGAGTTATGTGCATCCTTTCAAGCACACCCTTCTCATTAACCTGTGGTGAGTTATTCACCATTTTTGATMAACAAATAACGTTTTATATGTAAGATGGTTAAATAAAGAGCAAATATTATTAGATTATTATTTGTGCCCTGGTCCTATAAGAGCTCTTTGTCACTTCCCACATGCCGGGTTGTGACAACAACTCACACTGATTCTTATGTTTAATAAATGTATTGTGTGTGTGGCAGGCTTACAATGATGGCAAAAAACAATATTTGAGAGTGCGCTGACCCTGGTATTAGTGCAGCTGAAGGTTGAATGTTTGAAGGGGTACGGGACTATAAAAAGTTTGGGAACCACTGTTCTAGATGATCCCATTCATAGTTGTGAGGTAATGCATTAACGCTGTATGTCTAATGACCACTGCAATGGTTCCTTTTCGTCTTCAGACTTTGTCTCTCTGGATGGATTCCTGGGAGACCTGTCGGACGACGGTGTGAGACATCGCAGGCTGCACCACCGAGTCCCTCCTGGTCGCCGTAAAACTGACAAGGTAAAGAATCACAACAGGGCTGCTGCTCTGATGCCACTGAGCAGGCGGTGCATGAATTGACAGTTTCTGGGTCTCCTAGGTGTACAACACAAAGGATCTCCACAACCCACTCCCCGCCCCCCTCTCTCTCTCTCTCTCTCTCTCTCTCTCCAATCTCTCCTCTATCTTTCCACTCACTTCGTCTTCTCTCTGCTGCACCTTATGGTGGGATTCCCTGTCCTCTCTTCCTTATTTCTCCTCTCATTCTGAGTTAAGCTGCTGCTTGCTTATAGGTGCTCGTGGCAGATAACGCTGGTGCTCTTTTGCTTTGGCCTCAGCAGTCCCACCCTTCACAGGCACAGCAGAAGCGGACAGGCCCGTGGAGCGGTGGTGTCTACAGCTGGCTGGACGATGACAACCAGGGAGAGAGAGAGTCAGAGGGGCTGTCGGCGGAGCAGCTACTGCTGCAGATGACGCAGTCCCCCCCACACCCACAGTCAGACCTGGAGCTATCCTCCTCCTACCCCGAGGACCAGGGGTCCCCCCACCCCTGGCGCCTGCTATCCCACACTGGGGCCACCCCGGGGTGGCAAAGGGCCAGGGTAGGGGGTGAGAGGGGAAGGATGTTGGAGGCGGGGTGGGGACGAGCCCGTTTTCATCCTCCGTCATATTTTTCCCAGAATCCTCTGGAACAGACGCCACCCAGCGTCCTGGCCGCCCTGGCCAATGGATTCGACCAGAGGGAGAGGGAGCCCTCCGAGCCTACGCACAAGATCGGCGTGGACTTCAAGGTCGGATGCTTTTCCCTGACTCTTGTAGCTGTGTTTTTAGAGATCTCATTTACCTGTTAGCTACTGATTTGCTTGTCGAGCCAATCCAGAAAGATTTAGGCCCAGCTCAAGTGCATTGATTTAAACAACTGAACTTGAGCCTTGCATTATAATTAAGTAATAAAGCCGAGGAGGTGTGGTATATTTCAGCAGTAAGGCCCGAGGGAGTGTGGTATGTGGCCAATATACCACAAACCCCTGACGTGCCTTATTGCTATTATAAACCGTTTACCAACGGAGGTAGAGCAGTAAAAATGTATTGTTTTGTCACACCCGTGGTATACAGTGTGATATACCACGGCTGTCAGCCATTCAGCATTCAGGGCGTGAACCACCCAGTTTATAATGGCCAATATACCAGAAATCCCTGAGGTGCCTTATTGCTATTATAAACTGTTACCAACATAAATATAACAGTAAGTTGTTTTGTGTCATACCCGTGCTATATTGTATGCAAAATACACGGCAAGAATGCTGTTTCAGCCCATCAGCATCCAGGACCCAAACTACTCCGTTTATAACCATGGTTAAATTAGCCATTAWCATTATCAGGTTTTGTCTTTGGTTTGGTTTAGTTCTGTAATACCCTTATCTATCCACTGGATGTCAGTGTTCTTCTACATCATGAGTCCAGAAGGCTGTTTCCCCATCTCTGTATCTCCCACTCCTGTGTCTGACTCTGTCCTGCGGGCCTCAGTATGAGAGCTGAAAGCTGTGTCTAAGCCTCCCCTGTCTGCCATGCAGGAGGACTGTGACCTCCAGAACGTGTGGATGATGGGAGGCCTGAGTATCCTGACCTCTGTGCCCATCATGCCCCCCTGTGTCTGCCTGCTGTGTGCCAGTAAAGGACAACAAGAGGTAAAGGCTCACAACATGGCTCTGTTATTACAATGTCCCATTGGAGGAATGTCTTTGCTTTCAACACTGCTATTTGCTATAGGATGTTTTGACATGTAGGATGTTTTTGTCAATGTATGGCCATGATGGATCTTTTGAATCCACCATTGGAAAGTCTTAAACCTGCAGATCGTTGTCTGTTCCTATCCTAGCAAATGCTGTACTGCCAGGTGTGCTGTGAGCCATTCCACCGYTTTTGCCTTGAGCCAACGGAGCGGCCCTCTGAGGAGAACAAGGAGAACTGGTGCTGTCGCCGCTGCAAGTGCTGCCATATATGTGGCAGAAAAAACAAGCACTCCAAGGTATGGGTCCACACAAGGCCCCAGTCACTCCTGAGGACTTCACCACCTGGTCACTAGTTTTTAGGCTATATCTAGGGTCTATAGTTAACCCATAGACTGAAGAGGAAGTGAGACACTCCACTCTGTTTATTTTCTGGTTCATTGAGAGTCAATGAACTGAGTAGACCAGATCTAGCTGCTATTGATGTCTATGGGCGAGACACTTAAGTAGACCACAAAATACATTTTGTTCAATTGTTAACGGCCTGAGTGTGAACTATCTTCATATATCCACCATCTTTGGTTGTCACTGATCAGGAAAAAACTGAGACATCAGTGTTGCCACCAATCTATGTGTAACTGTAATACTGTATCTCTCTGGTTTTCCTCAGCCTCTGCTGGAGTGTGACAGATGTCAGAACTGTTATCACCCTTCATGCCTGGGTCCTAACTACCCCAAACCCAACAGGAGGAGGAAGGCCTGGGTGTGTATGACGTGCATCAGATGTAAAAGCTGTGGGGTTACACCAGGGAAGAGTTGGGACACCGAGTGGAACCACGATAAAGGACTCTGTCCAGACTGCACCAAGCTCCACGACCAAGGTGAGATGAAGATGTGTATAAGAGACAGACCAAGGTGAGATGACGTGAGCGCTTTGGGGAAGTTAATCTTCAAACACAAATGTTAAAACATGATAAGACAAGTTATTTGATTTGATTTCACTGTTCATATGGGAATGGCAGGATATTGACGATATCTCTTTCTAAAGGCAACTACTGTCCGATCTGCTTCAAGTGCTATGAGGACAGTGACTACGACAGTCAGATGATGCAGTGTGCCACCTGTAACCACTGGGTCCATGCCAAGTGTGAGGACCTGACAGGTGTGTTTTCCAGTGTTACGCCCAACTTCTTGTGCTGTGTAACAGGCTCCCATGCTCAGCAGTACCTTTCACAGGGATGCAAACCCGTCACTTTTCCGTGATATTTGCCTTTTTATCTCAGAATAAAGAAGGTCATCCACGTGAGTCATGTAGATCTGACATAAAGTGCGTAGATGTAGTGTATCACTCATTGAGTTATAACGTCGAGGCCCCAACAGATCTTCTCCATGTGTGATCTCTACCGACTGTACAGAATGCATCACTACCCTCTGCGTCCTACAAATAGTATACCAGAGTTTAGATCATGATGTCAGATATGTCATATCAGAACGAGTGCTTCATCCAATATCACGTGTGACAGCTGTGAGCAGCCAGCTGTGTCCCACTAACCAMCCGTTAGCCTGCTCAGCGGCCTCTCGCCATCTGTTCTTTCTGCACATCTCTATCACTTTTAAAATGCTATTTAGCCGTGATGGCGAGCTGGGGTATGCAGACAGTGATGTGGTTTCTGTCAACATGGGCCAGCATCCCTGTGGAATGCTTTAAACACCTTGTAGAGTCCATGCCCCAACAAATTGTCTCTAGCCTAAACGGTTACAAAAATATGACCCATATTACCAGAGATGCCTTTTTTATTTGTATCAGGATTCGCACGCATTTTATATATCACAAATCATGACGCGGGACATTTTGAACAAACCCCGGGTTGCTCATTATTGATTTGACATAACATGACCGAACAACGTTATTTGATCTAACAACCTGGTAACTTGACAGTAGGTTTTGGCAAATTTGATTGGTACACGAGGAAAGGAATTTGGGTCTGCTACTCATGAGATGTGCTTTAAAATGTAAGCTTCATATAGGCCTAATGTAAGCCTGAACTATATAGAAAAATCTAATTTATTTCTGGTGCTCCTTAAATTCTGTTTGGTGCCAAATGTTTTAAGTTGGGCTTAGTGTGTGTGTTTGTGGGAGAGAGAGGGATGTTTGAGAGTGAGGGAGACAGTGTGGGAGGGAGAGTGTATGTGTCTGTTACCTGAAGAGTAAAGGTTTCATGCAGTGTCTTCTCCTTACTGACACAATGACATGCAGATCATTATGCATGTATTTCACAGGCGGTTGATGGCTCCTTAATTGMGGAGTACAGGCTTGTGGTAATGGCTGGAGCGGAATTTGTGGAATGGTATCGAACACATGGTTTCTATGTGTTTGATGCCATTCCATTTGTCTTGTTCCAGCCATTATTATGAGCCGTCCTCCCTTCAGCACTCTCCACTGTATATTCCTTCCTCCCATTCCTCCAGCCAAATCACAGGTAGGGCTTTGTGAATATAACCAAATCACAGGTAGGGCTTTGCAAATATAAGCAAATCAGCCATTCTATGCAGTATTCTATTAAGTTAATTTTGTTGAATTGCGTACAAGTGTGAATTTCAGTGACAGGTTTTTGGAGAACGTTTAGAAAAGCATCCAGGGGATGCAAGGCCACTGATACTGCTCGGTATACTGCTCGGCCTGGTATTGTATCGTTTGTAAAATGTTGGTATTGTGACAAGCCCACACTGTATATTGACACAAGTCAGAACATCAGGTGCAATGAGCCCAGTAGCATTAAAGAGCATTCAACAAATGACTCATCACATTAATAAACACAGGAGTTTCCAAACTAGTATGAAAGGTCGAATGAAATACGTGGGTGATTCTCAAAATAGTTATTTAATGTAATGCACTGATGTCACTTTCTGCCTGAAGGAGTAGTAAAAATGCACGACTAGACTTCTGCTTTCTTGCTTTGTCCTTTTGCTGTCAGGGTTACCCAGAAACATACAGTTGAAGTCAGAAGTTTACATACACTTAGGTTGGAGTCATTAAAACTCGTTTTTCAACCACTCCACAAATTTCTTGTTCACAAACTATAGCTTTGGCAAGTCAGTTTGGACATCTACTTTGTGCATGACACAAGTCATTTTTCCAACAATTGTTTACAGACAGATTGTTTCACTTATAATTCACTGTATCACAATTCCAGTGGCTCAGAAGTTTACGTACACTAAGTTGACTGTGCTTTTAAACAGCTTGGAAAATTCCAGAAAATTATGTCATGGCTTTAGAAGCTTCTGATAGGCTAATTGACATAATTTGAGTCAATTGGAGGTGTACCTGTGGACGTATTTCAAGGCCTACCTTCAAACTCAGTGCCTCTTTGCTTGACATCATGGGAAAATCAAAAGAAATCAGCCAAGACCTCAAAAGTCTGGTTCATCCTTGGGAGCAATTTCCAAATGCCTGAAGGTACCACGTTCATCTGTACAAACAATAGTATGCAAGTATAAACACCATGGGACCACGCAGCCGTCATACCGCTCAGGAAGGAGACGCGTTCTGTRTCCTAGAGATGAATGTACTTTGGTGCGATAAGTGCAAATCAATCCCAGAACAACAGCAAAGGTCCATGTGACAATGCTGGAGGAAACAGGTACAAAAGTGTCTATATCCACAGTAAAACAAGTCCTATATCGACATAACTTGAAGGCTGCTCAGCAAGGTAGAAGCCACTGCTCCAAAACCGCCATAAAAAAAGCCAGACTACGGTTTGCAACTGCACATGGGGACAACGATTGTATTTTTTATGAAATGTCCTCTGGTCTGATGAAATAAAAATAGAACTGTTTGGCCATAATGACCATTATGTTTGGAGGAAAACAGGGGAGGCTTGCAAGCCGAAGAACACCATCCCAACCGTGAAGCACGGGGGTGGCAGCATCACAAGACATCAGTCAGGAAGTTAAAGCTTGGTCGCAAATGGGTCTTCCAAATGGACAATGACCCCAAGCATACTTCCAAAGTTGTGGCAAAATGGCTTAAGGACAACAAGGTCAAGGTATTGGAGTGGCCATCACAAAGCCCTGACCTCAATCCTAAAGAAAATTTGTGGGCAGAACTGAAAAGGCGTGTGCGAGCAAGGAGGCCTACAAACCTGACTCCGTTACACCAGCTCTGTCAGGAGGAATGGGCCAAAATTCACCCAACTTATTGTGGGAAGCTATTTGGCTAAGCTGTATGTAAACTTCTGACTTCAACTGTAAATAATTACAAAGTTTCCCATCTTGTGCTTTTGTAGTGGGTTTTTTCTCCAGTTATGAAGAAGTTGACCTTTGCTCTCAGGAACATGTTTCTCACATTGGTGTAAATTCCACAAACAAAAACATAGGAGAGGCTTGCGGGTACCGATAGGATGTATGGGGAGTGAGTAGCTTTGTTTAGGACGCATGGGGAGTGAGTAGTTGTTTTTTTACAGACAAAACTGTTTGTATATATAAAAGCCAGAAAACAGAGTTTAAATTAAGCCCATAAAATCGATAGATCAATATATCGCCAAGTACCTGGGAGAGCGTTAGTGGTAATCTATGTATAACAACAAACCAATCAGTTGGTAAAGTGACACGGCGACTCAACCATGGCTTCCCTCAGAGGAAAAGACAAGGAACAACTTGGAGGTTGCAAATTAGAGTAATGAACATCTAAGGTATATCCAGGAAAGCGTAGCTAAAAGGCTCTTGATGCTCACCAAAACAAACAATTTGTGGTGAAAAAGGTAGATTTGCTCGAAGGTAGTAGTCTATCATGCCAGACACACACCAACAAGGCATGTGTATGGGCGAACAAGACGACAACATTTGCCTTTTGGAAACACAGCTGCGAACTTTGGACGATGAATTGGACCAAACACGAAAATACTGTCGAACAAGATGAAACATGAGAATATTGTCCTTACCGGAAGACAACGAAAAAGAAGCCCTTTCCAATTACATGGTCAAACTGATTTCAGAGGAACTTGATGTGGGTATATCAGCAGAGGATCTGGAACGATGCCATTGGATCGGCGTGAAATAGAAGAACGCTAAATACSCTTGCATGGTAATCTTCAAGTTGTGGAACTATCAGACCAAAGTCAACATTCTGAAGGCACAGGGGTGTAAAGAGATTAAAATCCATGGCCAATCCATTAGATTCATCCAGGACCTGTCTGCTAGGCTGTGAAAAAAACACTACGAATTCATTCCGATCAGATAGTCACTGAAGAAAAGTGAATTAAAAACTCATCTACGATTCTTGGCAATGCTGTGGMTTTGGAAGGGAAAGCAAAGAATGGAATTCACAAGTGCAGATGAGGCCCTGGACACGCTGGAAGAATCCCTTCCTGTTGGAGAGACCTCTTATCTGAGGAAAGGAAGAAGCGGGAAAAGGTGATAAACACTCTAGGTTACATACAGAGATGTCTAGGACCAGCACATTGTAAATTGAGGCATTATTATTCCCCCCCAATACAATCTATACACTACCTTCCCCAAGTAATTGTTCTTCTATATGAAGTAATGATAGAAGTAACCGATGCCAATGGGCTAAACAGACATTGAAAAGACAATTCAAAGGGGGAATGTATGTACAGTGCATGTACAGTGCCTTCAGAAATAATTCACACCCCTTGACTTTCTACATTTTGTTGTTACAAAGTGGGATAATAACCTTACCTTGATTATGTATTCAACCCCCTTAGTCAATATATGTTATAATCATCTTCTGGCAGTGATTACAGCTGTGAGTCTTTCTGAGTAAATATCTAAGAGCTTTGCACACCTGGATTGTACAATATTTGCACATTATTCTTTAAAAAATTCTACATGCTCTGTCAAGTTTGTTGTTGATCACTGCTAGACAGCCATTTTAAAGTCTTGCATAGATTTCAAGCAGATTTAAGTCAAAACTAAAAAGGCCACTCAAACATTCAACGTTGTCTTGGTAAGCAACTCGTGTATATTTTGCCTTGTGTTTTAGGTTCTTGTCCTGCGGAAAGATTCATTTGTCTCCCAATATCTGTTGGAAAGCAAACCTGAACTAGGTTTTCCTCTTGGCTTTTGCCTGTGCTTAGCTCTATTCCATTTATTTGTATTTTTAAGAAACTCCCTAGTCCTTGCCGATGACAAGCATACCCATAACATGATGCAGCCACCACCATGCTTGAAAATATGAAAAGTGGTACTCCGTGATCTGTTGTTGGATTTGCCCCAAAGCTAATGATTTTCATTCATCAACGGTGGAAAAAGTACTCAATTGTTATACTGAGTAAAAGTAAAGATACCTTTTAATAGAAAATTACTCAAGTGACAGTCAGTAAAATACTAATTGAGTAATAGTCTAAAAGTATTTGGTTTTAAATATAGGTAAGTATCAAAAGTAAAAGTATAAATCATTGCAAATTCTTTATTAAGCAAACAAGACGGCACAATTGTCTTGTTTTTTTACATTTGTTTACAGCTAGCCAGGGGCACACTCTCCCCCTCAGATATAATTTACAAATGAAGGATTTGTGTTTAGTGAGTCCATCAGAGACCGTAGGAATGACCAGGGATATTCTCTTGATAAGTGTGTGAATTGGACCATTTTCTTGTCCTGCTAAGCTTTCAAAATGTAGGGAGTACTTTCGTGTGTCAGGGAAAATGTATGGAGTAAAAAGTATATCTTCTTTAGGAATGTAGTGAATTAAAAGTTGTCAAAAATATAAATAGTGAAATACAGATACTGAAGAAAAAACTACTTAGGTAAAAATACTTTAAAGTACTCCTTAAGTGCTTTACACCACTGGTATTCAGGACATAAAGTTAATTTCTTATTAAAATTCTTTGCAGTTTTACTTTATGCCTTACTGCAAACAGGATGCATGTTTTGGATAATTTTTTGTATATACAGGCTTCCTACTTTTCACTCTGTCAATTAGTAGTGTGGAGTAACTACAATGTTGATCCATCCTCAGTTTTCTCCTATCACAGCCATTTAATGTGTGACATGTCTGGTGAGTATGCATGCCATGGAAGAACTGGGACATTTTCAACTTCCAGGAATTGTGTACAGATCCTTGCGACATGGGGCTGTGCATTATCATGCTGAAATATGTTGGTGGCGGATGAGTGGCACGACAATGGGCCTCAGGATCTTGTTACGGTATCTCTGTGCATTCAGATTGCCATAAAATGTAATTGTGTTCATTGTCCGTAGCTTATGCCAGCCCATACCATAACCCCACCGCCACCATAGGGCACTCTGAAATCTTATTTTTCTAGGCTATAGGCGAGGCCCTATTGGTCACGTGCATACATGTTTCACGTAAAGAGAACAAGGGTCTAGGGAATGTTTTTCCTAAACAAATGGTATTTCGGTAACAGAACTTTTCAGTTTAAGAAACAAAATCGCTGTAATTATGTGCAGCTTTGGCACGTACAGCGCAATAAACACTTGCTGCTTGCTGTTTGCTGCACCATGGAGGAGAGACTTGCTGTCATTTATTATAAATGTTTTTACTCAGTGTGGACAATGGGCTTCCTCATGAGTAATTTGTCTAAATGATTTAATCAAACATTGAGCTTAAATCATCAGACAAGCTCGGTGCATATAGTTGATTTTATTCAAATGCATAGGGGGTGTCTATGTGGGGAAGAAATTACAATTTTGATTTGTCTAAGGAACAGACGACTCTGTCTGGGACAGCCCCAAATCTGAAGTTTATCACATGCTGTTATCTCCCATGCTTTGATGTAGTGCCAAGGAATGGTTCTTATGGTTGTTCTCTGCTCTCCTCCCCCCCAGGTGACCTGTATGAGATTCTGTCCAGCCTGCCAGAGAGTGTGGCGTATTCCTGCCGGCCCTGTAGCCAGTCCCAGCCCAGCGCCTGGAGGGAGCTGCTCCACATGGAGCTGAGGGCCGGGGTAGAGAAGGTGCTGGCCTGCCTGCTCACCTCCACTCTCACCCAGCACCTCATTGCCTGCTCACAGGTGGGAGATACCAGGCCGTACAATGCTTCTTGCCACACGATGCTAAATGAGACAGGATGCGCAGGCTGAAAATAGCAACAGGCTTTTTAACACCTATCAAGTTTTGATGTGGCTTTTCTGAAGAAATAATTTCAAAGAACAAGTGCAACGACTCTCCCCTCTCTTTTTTAAAAGTTTATTAGCTGATATCAGATGTACATTTGCAGACTGAGATCTGCTAGCACTATTTGCCTGTTCCTCTTGAACTGTTGCACATAAGTGCTTGTGTGGCTGTATGTTCAGTGTTGTTTCTCTGTAGCATACTAAATTTGTCCCTATTCCACTCATGTAGTGTGTGACCCAGGTTGTCCCTGACAGTGGAGCGGAGGGCCAGCCAGCCTGTGACCTTCGTGCTGTGGGCAAGAAGTTTGACAAAGGCCTCTACACCACCCTGGTCAGTGTCTATCTATATAGCATCTGAATTGGCAGGACAGGATCTCAAAGATTTCAAAGGAAGATGAGTGAGTAGTGTCAGCTAAATAACTATGTTTGTATATTTCCATGTCTATTTATGTTTTAGAAATCATTCCATGAAGATGTGGTGCAAGTGGTACGGAGGCGTCTGGATCAGGAGGAATTTCTACCGGAGGATGAAAGGCCCACAGCCGTGGCCCGCTCCTACTACTTGAAGGTAATGCTGAGTACTCAGACAGCAACACTCTGGGAGGAAACTAATCTGAAGTATTTACTTGATCGTGTAGCTGCAAGCACAGTACTTTCAGTATGACAGAAAAACAGTTGGTTGAACGATGTCTTCTGCAATGTTATCGTGTTTTTCCGGTACTTTAGCTACATAAACACAGCTTTTTTGTTAAAAGCACACACACGTGATAATAAACGGATATACAAATGTTCTCACTACACTTGGCTGCACTTTGTGAACACAGCTGTTTACGCTCATCTTGCTTGAGACATTCTCAACTTATTTTGAAGTATTGTGTATAGACTGTACACACTAGTTTCATAAAGTTAGACAACACAGACACTTAAATACCCTCATCCTAACACAATGCATGGTCTGTCTCAGTCAGTGACATCAGTCCTCAGTATGTCTTGTGGTGTTTAAGTTGTTCCATATGGCTGTCTAGTCAGCAGAACGATATGTAATTGGGAGTGCGTTATGTGGCGCTGTGGTTCTGGTGGTCATGACTCCCCTGGTGGTCATAGGTTCACTTGGTTCAAACTAAAGTCATAGAAGATGGTTGAATCCAAGAATATTTGCAATGTTTATTGGAAAGAAAAAAGCAGTACATGTTGTAAAATGGCKAACAGAYGAGTGTAGATTCACCCTCTSCTCACTGTTCTCTCTGCAGCTTCTGGAGGAGGTCTTCAACTGGTTCAACAGTCAGGACCCCAAAGTGTGGGACCCCCGATCCAAAGACCTGCCTATGTGAGTAGCAATCTGCTCCTCATATCTCCTAGTTCAGGGTATCTCAACTGGTGGCCCACAGTGATTTTATTTCCCGCGCATAAAAGAGAAATAAGTGGTTTTATACAAATGTAAGTTTTGAAATGACTYTTTTAGTCAAATTATTATATCTGTTTGGGCTTCTTGAGATCATTTTGCAGTCTACAAATTATGTGTAATTATGTTCCGGCCCCCTGACCATCTGTTCAAGAGAGAATCGACCCGCGGCTGAATTTAGTTGATGATCCCTGTCCTAGTCTGTTAAACCTGGTTTTTGTTATGCTTGTAAACTTGGCGTACGATTTACCAAGGCTCTTAGAAGGTTATCTGTCTGGGAGTTATTTCTCAGACATTGGGATTTAACACTTAGGTTGAAGAAGTTGCCATGTTTTAAGTCATCAGATATTGACTCATAAGTGAAAATTTCTATGAAATTCCAGTTTAACTTTGGGTTGTAACATATTGCTTCACTACTGCCCTGCAGGAATTTATGTATTTTCCCATGAGGCAGCATAAGCCTACATTCAGTGGAGCAACTGATTTTATGTTTTCTGGTTTGCCACACATTTGTATGACACCCCTGTTGTTCACATCCTGATGGGAAATGATGAATTGATTGAATTGTACTATATTGTCAACAACGACCTTAAAGTGGGGAACAGTCATTCAAATCCAATGTTACAGAAGTTAGTCTTACAATTATTTTCTTATTTTCTTCTTCTGGATGTTAAAACCAGGACTGTTCCCCTCCTTTCTCACACATTCCCAGTTCATGTCTTTCCTTCCCTGCGACAGAGGACACAGAGTAGTGACTTCATTTAGCTCATTGTAGGGTGATGCACAGAGTGGTAAGCTCAGGACCTGACCTGCTTGTCACCTTATCTTCTGGGGGGAAAGATTGATTAATAAACATGAATTATTTGTTAATGTAAATGAGTGTAATCATAATCAGCTAGATGTGAACCACTGTCTTAGTTGTGTACTCTTCAAGTCAAATTCTAACTTGAGTGTAACTGTGTGCATGTAACTCAGATGTTTGCCTAAATCATCCAAATATGAGTTACGTGCTGGTAACTCACGTTGGAATCTGGCACAGCATGACTCTAACACAACTTGACTAACTCTTTTTTTCATCTCCTCACCTCTCCATTTCTCCATCCATTCCCTTTCCCATTGCAGTGGGATGCTGTCCCATGCGGTTCAGCCTCCCACCACCGAGCATGTGTACGCCCAGTGGCGTGAGAGGGAGGAGCTAAGGTCCAGGGCCCCTCTGGGGTCCCTGCAGATGGAGAACGTACTACGCCTGGAGGTGAAACAAGAAGAGGTGCCTCACCCCACCACCCCACTGACCACAGAGCCAACCAGGGGCCTCCACTTCAGGAAAAACAGGGCTTTCAGGCTTAATAAACTCAAAGGTACTTTACACAACTGAGGGGAGGAAAAACTATGAGAAAGCAAATATTGAATAGACCAATTTCCTAAGGGGATTGTTGTGGTTTTGGTATGATGTCTGGCGTTTGTCCCTCAGGGAAAAGGGGAAGAGCCGGGCGGCTATCCATGTCTGAGGGACGGCCATCCAAGTCTGAGGGACGGCTGTCCAAGGCTGACCTAGACACAGGGTGGTCCAAGGACGACGGGAGGCAATGCTCACTGTGCCAAAAGTATGGAGATGCTAAGTCCAATGTGAGTAAGACTGAAACTAGGTTTCAGAACACTTTTGAGAAGCCCTTGTCAAAAGTGACTTAAGGAATCACAGCATGGAGGAAAGAAACACAAACCACACTCTGACTTCAGAGCACTAAGCCTTCACACCCTTGTTCAACATAACAGCCCTTGACTCACAGGAAATTAAGTCAACCAAATCCACACCGTAGGTAACCAGTTCTGTATTTCTAACCTCCTCCGTGTGTTACTCAGGAGGCGGGCAGGCTGCTGTACCTGGGCCAGAACGAATGGGCTCACATCAACTGCTCCATGTGGTCCGCCGAGGTGTTCGAGGAGGACAATGGCTCTCTGATGCACGTGCACAGTGCCGTCGCTAGGGGGCGCTTCATGGTGAGGCTTCACTTTATTTGTGCAGTGACTTTCTTGTTTTTCCAGCAGCTGTAGTTTGTGTATCTTTGTCCAACGTCCATCTCTCTCAAACGCATTATCCACCCCTATTCTCTCCTCCTGGACTGACCTAACCTGTCTGACTCTTGTTCCCTCAGCGCTGTGAGCGCTGTAACCATACAGGTGCCACAGTGGGCTGCTGTCTGACCTCCTGCCAGAGCAACTACCACTTCATGTGTGCCCGCTCCCGCAACTGTGTATTCCAGGACGACAAGAAGGTGTACTGCTACAAACACAGAGACCTCATCAGTGGCAAGGTAAAGTCCTGGGACTACTCAGCAGTGGGACTGTTATGTTTTTTTTATGAGTTTCCTCACGCATTTGTACATTGTTCTTGTTTCTTTGCAGATCATCACCGGCCAAGGGTTTGAGGTGAATCGGAGGATGTACGTGGACTTTGATGGGGTCAGTCTTCGCAGGAAGTTCTTGACCGGACTGGAGCCAGAAAACATCAATTTGATGATTGGTATGTTTTCTCGACACATTACATTGTTATTTTTAGCTCACTTGAGTACAGGTATCACAGTACAGTGGACACAGGACTGGTCATGGATTTTGCTCATCTAATCATTGTTATTTTCTGAATTCAGGCTCTTTGCAGATTGAAAAGCTAGGTATGCTGACTGAGCTGTCTGCAAAGCAAGGAAAACTTTTCCCAGTGGGTTACCGGTAAGTAGCAGCAATTCATAATTAATAATGAATCAGAAATTGGCATGTTTAGATGTGTTTTTTTTATGACTTCCTTCCTTTCAACTCCTCTCCGCAGGTGTTCTCGCTGGTACTGGAGCACGGTGAACCCACTGCGGCGATGCAAATACACGTGTACGATCCGTGAAGTCCGCCCTCCGGTCCCTGAGAAACCTGCTGAAGAGATGCCTGACAAAGGAGAGAATAGCACTATAGCACACAGCCCCTGCACCCAGTCAGGTGAGAGTCCTGGTCACACAACACTGCATAAAACCCTTACTGCTACGCTGAACAAAAATATAAGTGCAATGTGTAAAGTGTTGGTCCCATGTTTCATGAGCTGAAATAAAATATCATAGCAATTTCTATATGTACTAAAGCCTATTTCGATCAAATTTTGTGCACAAATTTGTTTGCATCCCTATTAGTGAGCATTTCTCCTTTGCCAAGATAATCAATTCACCTGACAGGTGTGGCATATCAAGAAGCTGATTAAACAGTATAATCATTACACAGGTGCACCTTGTGCTGGGGATAATAAAAGGCCACTCTTAAATTTGCAGTTTTATCACACAACACAATACCACAGATGTCTCAAGTTTTGAGGGAGCGTGCAATTTGTATGCTGACTGCAGGAATGTCCACCAGATGTGTTGACAGTGAATTGAATGTTCATTTCTCTACCATAAGCTGCCTCCAAAGTTGTTTTAGAGAATTTGGCAGTATGCCCAACCGACCTCACAACTGCAGATCACGTCTGTGTGGGTGAGTGGTTTGCTGATGTCAACGTTGTGAACCGAGTGCCCCATCGTGGTGTGAGGGTATGGGCAGACATAAGCTACGGACATAGAACACAATTGCATTTTATTGATGGCAATTTGAATGCACAGATACCGTGATGCGATCCTGAGGCCCATTGTCGTGCCATTCATCCGCCGCCATCACCTCATGTTTCAGCATGATAATGCAAGGCCCCATGTCGCAAGGATCTGTACACAATTCCTGGAAGCTGAAAATGTCCCAGTTCTTCCATGGTCTGCATACTCACCAGACATGTCACTCCTTGAGCATGTTTGTGATGCTCTGGATCGACATGTACAACAGTGTGTTCCAGTTCCTGCCACTATCCAGCAACTTCGCGCAGCCGTTGAAGTGGAGTGAGACAACATTCCACAAGCCACAATCAACAGCTTAATCAACTCTATGTGAAGGAGATGAGGCAAAAATAGTGGTCACACCCGATACTGACTGGTTTTCTTTTTTTTTTTTTTTTTTTTTTTTTTAAAGGTATCTGACCAGAATATGCATATCTGTATTCCCAGTCACGTGAAATCCATAGATTAGGGCCTAATGAATTTATTTAAATTTCCTGATTTCCTTATGAACTGTCTCTCAATGAAATCTTTGAAATTGTTGAATGTTGAGTTTCTATTTTTGTTCAGTATAAAATATTAGTGTGACTGTTGGCTTTCTTACACTGCAAAGTGGATATTGGCCAGACTTGGCCGTGGCATAGGAAACAGAGTTGTTGTTGTTGTTGCTTCACCTCTAGAATCTGATGCCCAAGAGGTTGATGTGGCACATTCTCGACCCACTACTCCCAGCTTCTCAGCTCCACTCCCTAAACCTGACCACGGGGCAAGGCCCAAAATCAGGAGACCAGCTGGAGGACTGTTCCGGCCTCTGCCCTCCCCAGGTAACTGTTCCGTGGTTGGCTAATGTTGTTTTCTAGAACACCTCTGGGTCTATATATTTATAGATATTACCCAGAAAGCATTGATTGTTTGTGTGTCCGTTCAGTTGTCTTACTTCTATCTGTTTTTCCTCTGCAGGAGCTACCAAGTCCAAACCCCACCACATCCTGACCATCAGTGACCTGGAGGAGACACGCAGGCCTCGTCGCCACAGCCCCCACTCCCAAACCCGCAGGGACATSTCCTCCCCACCCCTGGGCTCTCCAACTGGWTCTGGACTAATCACCCTCCGCACTGGGGGKTCCATGCATCCCAAGGCCTCCGTYCCCACCTCTCCGCTGTTTCCCCTCGGMGCTACTGATATCCTGCTGACCTCTCCCTCTACCCGACCTGTCGGGGGTCGAAGTGCTTCCTCTGCCCGATGCCCCGGGAACATGACTCACTCTACCTCAGGACTCTTTCCCCAGCCACCATGGGAAGACAGTGTGGGCAGCTTCCCTTCCCCTGGCCTGTCCCTCTCCCCCATCATCCAGCACTCTCCTAGACCCAGGCTGTCTTTTGACCTGAACCAGTCAGACTCAGTGGAGGTACCACACAACTTCCTGGCCTCCCCAGAACCGGAGGATAACCCTGCACCTAACAGCACCTCACCACTTAGYGGCTCTTTCACACAATTCCGCGAGGACTCTGACGTGGCCATGGGCTCCGAGTTGAAGACTGAGCTTGAGATTGAGGAGATGCTAGTGAATGAGGGAGTGGCCATGAACTGTGGTGCCCAGATAGACGTGGAGGGCGACGACAACCAAGAGGAGTTCTGGGAGCCKGAGGTTCGCAAGASGAAGACSCGTACAGCCCTGACCCGCTCAGCTGCCAGGCAAGACTGGGGGAACACTTCRTCRGATGAGGACATGGAGCACTATTTTGACTTCTCGCGGACTGTGGTCAGTCGCACAGGCTCCAGGGACACAACCCAGGCTCCTGCCTCTCCCTCTTCAAGATCTATCCCCCAACTGGACGGCGTGGACGATGGGGCGGAGAGTGATGCCAGCGTGACAACCACGGACGGGGCTCAGAAACTGAAGAGCGCCAAGAGCGCCAGTCAGGTTCAGAACCCAGGTCAAATGCATGTTCCGCCTGAAGTAGAAATGACAACAAATGGTCTAAGTGCAGACTCTGGAAGCCCTGTCTCAGATCAGTCACCCCTTAGCAACCCTCTCAAGTCTACAACCAGAGTTGTCCTCCCCTCTACAAAACCTCCCCCAGCGTATATGCCCCAGGATCCATCCAAAGCCTTTAATGCCGCACAACTAGCTGGGACTGAATTGGACAGTGTGACCCTTGAGCCAATTGAGATCTCACCAAAAGCTCCAAGACCAGCTGGAGTGGACCCATCCACAACATACAGCCCTGCTGATGTGAATACTACTCCCCTGCAGTTATACACCTTCCCAACTCCTCTTGAACAACAGAACTCAATCCCCACCTTAAAAGCCCAGGAACCAGTGCCGCTTGCACCCCTTCTAGGAACTCTGCCGGACTTTGTCCATACTAAGGTGTCTGATACGGTCTACCCAGAGGATTTATTCCAAGGTTCCAGTCTAGACTTTGCCCCTGAGGCTCCACTTGTTCTTGAAAGGTGTGATCCTCCCTCCCCCAGCACCTGTTTCACTGAACTGGTTCCTGTCCAGGTTGATGCTCCCATGGAAACCCATCAGCCTCAAGARCCAAAAGACCTSTTCTTGGATTCTAACAGCGGCCACTTTGTATRGCCCACAGATGGATCTGCCATTTACATGAACCACTTGACKGAGAYTTCKSGAGATCCKTCGTTGAGCAGTAGTCAGGGCACCCTATTGGAGCTTCTTCAACCCTCTTCTCTTATCTCCTCGGACTTCCCTAACCCCAGCGTAGCCCAGATGAACCCTTTACAAATGAGTCCCTCTGTGCAGTCCTCTTTGCCTGGCTTTAACCCTTCAAGGCCACCTCTCACTAGCATCTCGCTACAACCCCTGACATCCTCCCAAGGGTCAACAGTCTTGCCGCCCATGGAGACCTTCTGTACCAAATTATCAGCACCTATTCCAGGCAGTGCCCTTCCACATTTGTCCTCTCAAATTGATCCCATTTTYTCTGCAACATCAAGCYTCAGTCTCCCATCMTATGGATCAGTCTCMCTGCCTATATTCTCCACACAATCCCAGGCCATGSTCTCCACAGCAATWACCATTGTATCCTCCTCTCCCTCCGTATGCTCTCTCTCCAATGCTCTATCCACCCAGTGTCACCCCATGCTTTCTTCGCTTCAGCCCTCCTCTGCCCCTGTGATGATTAACGGATACAGCTCCACGTCTCTGCAGAAGGAAGCTGCCATGGGACACACCATCTCCATCAACTTCTCCACACCCAGGCCGCCACTGGAGCCCCAACAGCCGCTGTTACCTCAGGGACTACCTGGCCACGCTATCCTTACTGTGAAGGAAGTGGGTGGTCCTAACGTGGACCCTACACCTCACGTTCTGCTGGTCAACCGCCTGGGCCAGATCTTTGTGAAGAACCCAGAGAGCAACACCTTCCAGCTGCCCAGTCAGAGCTCTCCCTCCTATAACTGTGTCACTCAGATAGCCAGCCTCCTTCAGAGCAATGCCCTGTCTGCCACCTTGGCAGCAGCTGGTACAATGTCCACCCCAGTTACAATGACTGCCATGCCAACCCATGTCCCTAGGATGGCCACGCCTGTGGTTCAGAACCCAGCTACCATCACTCAACTGCTCACTCATAACAACAATGGGACAGTGGCAGCAACTGCGGTCAAGAAACCCAGGAAGAACGCAAGCGTATCTGCAGATGGAGCTATACCAGGGATGAAGAAACCCAGAAAGAAGAAAGAACCTTCCACAACTTCTAGGAGAAAGAAGTCTGACAAAGCTGCAGACCTGTTTGAGTTTGCTGGTCAGGACGGSAGTTCCTCCATGACCAAGACTGAGAGTGCCCAAGCCATCATCAACCAAGCCATGGCCAGTAACTACACCCCCAACCGGACCGGTCCGCGCATACTGAGTCCCTCTACATTCCGTAACAACCCTTCCRTGAAATCTGTGGTCCTGCCCCCAGGACTACTCATCGAACCCGAGCCCGCAGCCACCACACTSTCTGTTTCAACACCCCGCCCTCCTCGRGCCCATGTCCGTATGAAGAGGGTGTCCTCCCTTTCTGATCGCATTGGTGCCATAAAGAAGTCCAAGACAGACTTCCTAGAGCCAGAGCCCCCTAGTGCTAAGGAGGACCTGCCGGTACCCAAAGACAGCTTTGCTGCTGTCTCCAGCAGGGCCGGGGGTGTTCGCATTAAAACCCCAACGGTGAAAGGTGTGTTGGACCTGGACAAGCTAAAGGAGGAGCACTTGAGTGACTCTGAAAGCACAAGGTTAGTSTTTTGGAACTTATCAGGGCAGTGATCTTATGAAATGAGTAATGAGACAAAATGTACAAATATTATTTTCAATTAATAATACAAGAATTGTCATGCCTTTATTGTCATGCCTTTATGTTTAATGGCCAGTGAGTCTCCTGTAGTGTTCCTTTTTTATTAAAAGTGGTTAACTTGCTACATCTGCAACTATGCTAAAGGTCAGAATCATATTGAAATATAATTTTTTTCACTATTGGCACGTCACTCAATTTTCCAGTGTGGGCCTCTTCTCGTCAGTGTCGATAAGATCATGTCTGGCTATTTTTAACCTTACGCTTAACTCCTCCTCTCCCTACTAGTAACCTATAGTATGATATGACAAATGGAACAAGGCATTTTACWCCTGAAATAGGACTGTCAATAGGCTTTGTAGATGTCAGTAACTATAGAACCCTTTTTTGAAGTCATAACTGAGATTGGTAAATGAGTGGTGACGGTTATTACAATCTACAATACAGCTCCTAGTTTGCACGATGCTCCCAATTGTCATCACTGCATTTATGCCCTAACCGAAGTGTGTATCTTATACAGTGAATGATATACAGCCTGTATCCAGTCGATTTCAGTGTTTTCTCGTTGTATTCCTCACAGGCCAGGGCTTTGGGACCGCCTGTCGATACCTCGATTAGGGATGGACACAGGTAAACAACAGAACTGGGATGCAGTGGGCCGCAGTGCCCTGACTGACTGGAACAAATACTCAGGTACTTATGTGTAATAGTGCCGTATGAACAGTATGTCTGTATGAWGATGACTGATGATACTTCTTATACCTGTACAATGTAAACAAGTGTGCCTGATTTGAAAATASCCTGTGGTATTTCCATCCTGTCAGGTGCTGTATCGTGCTCAGATGATGAGCTGATGCCCTCAGACGATGAGTGTCCCCCCAGCCGAGACCAGCCCCACCTCCGCTTCGAGATCAAAAGCGATGACGGCTTCAGTGTGGAGGCAGACAGCGTAGAGGGTGAGGTTTCACAGAGGAAAGGGCAAATGAATGTCTTACCTGTAGTGTTAATTTACCCAGTACTCAAGGCAATGATTTCTGCACAAATACCCACTATTTCTACATACAGTTGAAGTCAAAAGTTTACATACACTTAGGGGTTCATAAAATCGTTTTTCAATCACTCCACAAATTTCTTGTTAACAAACTACAGTTTTGGCAAGTCGTTAGGACATCTACTCGTTGCATGACAACAAGTAATTTTCCCAACAATTGTTTACTGCAGATTATTTCACTTATAATCACTGTATCACAATTCCAGTGGGTCAGAAGTTTACATACACTAAATTGACTGTGCCTTTAAACAGCTTTGGAAAATTCCAGAAAATTATGTCATGGCCTTAGAAGCTTCTGATAGGCGAATTGACATTAATTTGAGTCAATTGGAGGTGTACCTGTGGATGGGCCTACCTTCACACTCAGTGCCTCTTTGCTTTGAGATCATGGGAAAATCAAAAGCAATCAGCTGAGACCTCCAAAATTGTAGACCTCCAAAAGTCTGGTTCATCCTTGGGAGCAATTTCCAAACGCCTGAAGGTACCACGTTCATCTGTCAAACAATAGTATGCAAGTATAAACACCATGGACCACGCAGCCGTCATACTGCTCAGGAAGGAGACGCGTTCGTCTCCTAGAGATGAACGTACTTTGGTGCAATTCAATCCCAGAACAACAGCAAAGGACCTTGTGAAGATGCTGGAGGAAACGGGTACAAAAGTATCTATATCCACAGTAAAACGAGTCCTATATCGACATAAACTGAAAGGCCGCTCAGCAAGGAAGAAGCCACTGCTCCAAAACCGCCATAATAAAGCCAGACTACGTTTTGCAACTGACAATGGGGACAAAGATTGTACTTTTTGGAGAAATGTCCTCTGGTCTGATCAAACAAAATAGAACGTTGTGGCCATAATGACCATTTATGTTTGGAGGAAAAAGGGAGGATGGCAAGCCGAATAACACCATCACAAACCGTGAAGCACGACGGGGTGGCAGCATATGTTGTGGGGGTGCTTTGCTGCAGGAGGGACTGGTGCACTTCACAAAACAGATGGCATCATGAGGAAAGAAAAATGATGTGGATATATTGAAGCAACATCTCAAGGACATCAGTCAGGAAGTTAAAGCTTGGTCGCAAATGGGCTTCCAAATGGACAATGACCCAAGCATACTTCCAAAGTTGTGGCAAAATGGCTTAAGGACAACAAAAGTCAACGTATTGGAGTGTGCCATCACAAAAGCCCTGACCTCAATCCTATAGAAAAATTGTGGCAGAACTGAAAAAGTGTTGTGAGCAAGGAGGCCTACAAACTTGACTCAGTTACACCAGCTCTCAGGAGAATGGGCCAAAATTCACCCACTTATTGTGGGAAGCTTGTGGAGCTACCGAAACGGTTGACGCAAGTTAAACAATTTAAAGGCAATGCTACCAAATACTATATGAGTGTATGTAAACTTCTGACCACTGGGAATGTGATGAAATTAAAAAGCGGAAAAAAATTATTCTCTCTACTATTATTCTGACATTTCACATCTTTAAAATAAAGTGGTGATCCTAACTGACAGGGACAGGGAATTTTTACTAGGATTAAATGTCAGGAATTTAGTGAAAACTGAGTTGAAATGTATTTCGCTAAGTGTATGTAAGCTTCCGACTTCAAACTGTATGACTAAACATAAGATTATGACACATACTCTCTTTCTCGTAATCGGTTAGAATATAACTTGTAATAAACCCTCTAGCACAACATTTTGGCTGTTTTCCATATGTTTTACATTTGTGTGTTATTCTGTGTAACTCACGTTTTACTCTCCTTTTCCCTCCTCAGAGGCTCTGAGAGCAGTGATCGACTGTGTCCAGGAGGCGGCGGGCGGGGCCAGGCTTAGGCAGCTGTCCTTCTCTGGGATGACAGGTGCCCGTATGCTGGCTGACTCCACGACACAGTGGTCTTCTGTGGAGCAGCTCCAGGGGGGCCCGCGCTGCCATAGCACGCCTTCCGCTCTTCTCTTAAACAGATCAGCCAGGAGGAGGACCTGCCTGTCAACCCCTCTGGATGCGCCCGCTCTGAGGTCTAACCTCAGGTCAGTGTCCCGGTGTTCTGTCCACTACAGGGCCCCTGGAAGTTAAATATAGAAATTATAAGGGAAGTCATTATTTTGTAGTGTAAAGAGATCAGAGTTGTCTTACAGATTAATTTGACATATCTTGTAAACATTTCACCAATACTTCCTAGGTATCATGAGTAGGGTGCCAAGTGTCAAACGTTCCGGGAATTTTTCCATGGGAAGTTAAGCCCGGGAATATTTGTAAATTCATCAAAAAAAGTAGCTTATAACAGTGAACCTTTTTGTGGGATACACATAAGGCAATTCTAGGTCTCTTGTGGCATATTTTTGTTAAACTATCCCCAATTCAATGGAATTGCAACCCCTGCATGCACAGTGCATCTTCCATCACATGTGCAGTGTACTCTTCCATCAAGATTCTCAAGATCTTGCACACTAATGAGATGCTTTTGAGCCCACACTACTACACTGTCTGAGCCAAGGATTACATGCTTTCTGGTAAGTTTTGATTACAATACTGGGGTGGAGGAATATATTTTATATGACAAACCATGATTTGTTAACTAGTAAATAGTAGCCTACAGCAAAGTGTGTTTAAATCATTATTAACTTGTTAACAATTTCTGCAAGTTAGTGTTTGCTACCATGTGGTTTTAGCTTGCTTGAGCCTGCTAACTGAGGAACTGTTAATCACCCGTTCCATACAGTGTTCATTTTTAAAACATTTATCTTACAAAGGAGTTTGTTTAATCTGACTGCTTAACTATTTATCTGTACATGGAATTGTATTTAGTTTTTTCTTACAATTTTTTCTAATCTTCACAGGAAAAATGCCACAGGCACTATCTGATGTGTGGAGACATTTCACTGCAGCCAATGTAGAAGGAAAAGCTGTGCACATTTGCCAAGTACTGTGCCAAATCATGTGAAGAATGCAACAAAGATGCAGAATCATCTGGCAAGTGCATAAAGTCCCTCAGTGCTCACAACAAGCAACCTCTGACAAAAGTCCTCTACTTCTATTCGAGGGTGAAAATGATGAGACACCTTATCGATAGCAACCTCATGGTCCTCCTGGAATCAGAAAGTTTCTTTGACTCAATGGAGGGAACGTATCAGAGAAATGCTGATGAATGTCTTGCTCGAGCTGTGCATGCAACTGGTTCACTCAGATGCAATGTGTATTGGAAGAGATTTCTGAATGTCTACGCCCAGCATTACACCCCTCCAACCAGGATCTTATGCTATCTTCTCATTTGCTGGATGCAGAGTTCAAGTGAAGGTCAAGCAAATCATAGAGAAAGCAGACTGTATTGCAATCATCTCTGATGGGTGGTCGAATGTTCGTGGGCAATGAATAATTAACTACATCACCCCCACCCCTCAACCGGTATTCTACAAGACCACAGACACAAGAGACAACAGACACACCGGTCTCTACATTGCAGATGAGCTGAAGGCAGTCATCAATGACCTTGGACCACATAAGGTATTTGCACTGGTGACCGACAATGCCGCGAACATGAAGGCTGCTTGGTCTAAAGTGGAGGAGTCCTACCCTCACATCACACCCATTGGCTGTGCTGCTCATGCTTTGAATCTGCTCCTCATGGACATCATGGCACTGAAAACAATGGATACACTCTACAAGAGAGCCAAGGAAATGGTTAGGTATGTGAAGGGTCATCAAGTTATAGTAGCAATCTACGTCACCAAGAAAAGTGAGAAGAATGAGAGCACCACATTGAAGCTGCCCAGCAACATCCATTGGGGTGGTGTTGTCATCATGTTTGAAAGTCTCCTGGAGGGGAAGGAGTCTCTCATATAAATGGCCATATCACAGTCTGCCGATATGGACAGCCCCATCAAGAGGATCCTCCTGGATGATGTATTTTGGGAGAGAGTGGTAAACAGCCTGAAACCTATAGCAGTAGCCATTGCACGGATTGAGGGAGACAATGCCATCTTGTCTGATGTTCAGACTCTGCTTGCAGAAGTAAGAGAATAAATACGTACTGCCCTGCCCGCTTCACTGTTTCTCKAAGCAGAGGAAACTGCAGTTCTGAAATCCTGAAGCCCATACGTCACGCCACAGCGTACATGTTGGACCCCAAGTATGCTGTCAAGAGCATCCTGTCTGGTGCAGAGATCAACAAGGCCTATGGGGTGTCATCACTACCGTGTCCTCGCCACCTTGGCCTGGATGAGGGCACGGTTCTTGGCAGTCTGGCGAAGTACACTTCCAAGCAAGGGCTTTGGGATGGAGATGCAATATGGCAGTCGTGCCAACATCTCATCAGCCACCTGGTGGAAGGGGCTTTGTGGATCTGCGGCTCTTTCTCCTGTTGCCTCCATCATCCTCCAAATCCCACCAACATCAGCCYCCTCAGAGCGCAACTGGTCCTTGTTTGGGAACACACACACCAAAACAGGCAACAGGCTGACCAATACAAGGGTTGAAAAATTGGTGGCCATCCGGACAAATCTGAGGCTTTTTGAGCCTGACAACGAACAATCCTCAACAAGGTTGGACAGTGACAGTGAAGATGAGGCCTCAGTCTGATGTTCAATAGGTGAACATTGAGGAGGTCCAGGGAGAAGACATGGAAGCCTGAGAAGAAGACAACCAAAGCTTTAGTTTCTAGACTATCATTTTACAGATGTATGTTGAAAACATTTTTGGGAGAAGCGATGGATCATTCAATATTCCCTTTCTTTTGTTGTTCAGTGAAATCATGCCATGTGAAGAGTCATCTCATTTAATTAAAGTTAAATTCGTAACTAAGCTTTTTTCTATTGGAAGGATTTAATCATTTGCAATTATGTCTACTTATGATAAGGTAAAAGGTTTATGTTTCTGTCTCCATATGATATGGTAAATATATCCAATGCAAAAAACATCTACATTTAAATGGTATTAATATTKATTTGCATATATTTCAGTTTTTTCCCGTGTATTCCCGTTAATTCCCACGGAAAGTTTCCACCTCTGAATTTTCCCCAAAATGTGCAACACTAATCATGCGTCATGGGTTGGAAGAAGTTTTAATAAATAAAAATATGTTCATTTGGAAGTTCCAGAGAAATTGTACATCACCACAAGTGTAATGGTGGGAACCGGTATTACTTTGTCCTTACCTTGCAGTTGGTCAACCCATACCACTGTCTAGAAAATGTCTGGAGAATCTGGGTTTTCCCCTCTGTAGGTGGTTTTCAACTTCAAAGTGGAAGCTAGTCTCTCTGTGTAGAGTATTGGTGAAATGTATGTTTTGAATGTAGACATCTGTCAGGTTTAGAGGAACAAATGCTGTGGRTGTTGTGTTTCTATGTGAGCGTCATCTCCACCTCCCACAGTCTGRGTAAATTAGAAATAAGACCTGTATGACGTCTATGCTGCTCCATTCATTAACATATGAAGAGTGTGTGGGTGATGTCCACATCCCAAATTCTATACCAARGCTCGGGGAAAAAACAATGATAAAGAAAGTCAAGCCTGCATACTGTAAAATGTAACGTAACACCTTGTTCCTGTCTTCTCTTACAGGAAGACCACCTTCGACATGTTCAACTTCCTGGCTTCCCAYCACCGCCAGCTGCCTGACATCAACCCCTACGATGAGGAAGAGGATGAAGTCCCACTCAAATCCACAAGGTCAGATTACAGAGWTATTGTATGCCGGCCATCGSAAAGGAAGCCAGCTAAATGCTAGAATCTTAAAAAAGGAAGCTTTGGCTTAAATACTGCAGGAGCTAGTCCATGAAAGATCTTGTCTAGCAGAACATTCTTAGAACGTGTTGTACATGGCCGCAAGTGTTGTTCCTTTAAAAAACAACTTTCACATRAACAAATGATCCATTTATAAGTTGGTAGACATAACATATCAATGTTCTCATTCAGACTTATGAGTAACAAAGGAGCTGTACAACTACAGGTTTACATAATCGTTTTTATAGCTGTAACTAATTCACTATTGAAATGTTGTCCATTTCTGTATTTGTAACTCCCCTAAAGTCATCTTTGTGGTTGGACTAAACCATTCCGCCATTTCTGCAACTACCTCCTCCTAACAAGCAATGTTAAGAATGTGTTCTAACCTCTTGTGTCTGAGTCTCTAGTGACTCATTTCTCAGAGTTAAACGTGAAAGGTCAGAAGCACATCGTCATCTTCTCTGCTTATCCCTTTTCTCCTAGACGTGCCACTAGCTTGGAGCTCCCCATGGCCATGCGCTTCAGACATCTAGAGAGGACATCTAAGGAGGCTGTAGGCGTGTACAGGTCAGCACACAACTAGTCCTCGTCCCCCCTGAGGCACTGAGGTCAAAGCCAATACTATGGACAGAGCCTGTGACTATGATCATGATTCTGGGCTAAAGAGCTCATATGTTTCTCAGTGGGGTGCCAACTGACCCCACAATAGATTATTTGCAGTCTTTCTGGACAGGAAGCCGTCACTGCGGTTTCTACAGCTATCACAGCAAACTAGGAACTGAGGCATGGTTTATATTTCCTGCCTCTCCCTTTTCTGCTATTATGTTATTCTGCTACAAAATGAGTAACATGAATTCCCACTGACTCAGGATCAGATAATAAATAATAAAAAAAAATATGTGATCATCGCATCCTTTTAATTGCCAAGGAGATTAGCTATGGAAACTGTTGTTCATACTTGAGCCTCTTTTGACATCTCTCTCTGGTGTAGGTCTGCTATCCACGGTCGAGGTCTGTTCTGCAAGAGGAACATCGATGCTCAGGAGATGGTCATTGAGTATGCCGGCATCGTCATTCGCTCAGTGCTCACAGACAAGCGGGAGAAGTACTACGATGGCAAGGTGAGATCAATCAGTTCAGAGTGTGGTTGAGACGACATAAGCCCTATGGTTTGTCCCAACGAAACCTTAGTTGGTGGACCTTTTTAAAATCCACTAATTGTGGGCTTGAATGAATAAATGTTATTGATACCAACATAATACACGTTAAACTAAAACTAAGTCCCCTGTCTCTTTTCCCTCCTTCCTCCACAGGGTATCGGCTGCTACATGTTCCGTATCGATGACTTTGACGTGGTGGACGCCACCATGCACGGCAATGCGGCGCGCTTCATCAACCACTCGTGCGAGCCCAACTGCTACTCGCGCGTCATCAACGTGGAGGGCCAGAAGCACATCGTCATCTTCGCCCTGCGCAAGATCTACCGGGGCGAGGAGCTCACCTACGACTACAAGTTRCCCATCGAAGACCCAGCAAGCAAGCTCAACTGCAACTGCGGGGCCCGGAAATGCAGACGCTTCCTCAACTAGGGGCAGGAGGAGGACGTGGTACTG
>NC_036845.1:2154182-2193240 GCF_002910315.2 Salvelinus sp. IW2-2015
GTGTGATTGTAGAATTGTGTTTGCTAACTGGTGCTAGCCTTCGTGGCAGTGGGCTAGCTGCGCTATGCTGCAAGCTAGCTGTGGAGGATCAGAAGTAGTGGCTCAGGGATTACGGCAGGAATCCGGCGTTGTTGTCGAGAGACAGTCCGATGCTGGTATTGGTGAGTAATATCCAGCTAATATCAGGCTGTGTGTCTGTGCAGAAGGTAAAAGCTGCTTAGCGAGCGGCAAAAAATGGCTAAATTGAGCTTGTAGCTGATTTAGACCAGTTGCGATGGATTGGCAGGGCTCTGTGTCGGCAAAAAAAGGTCCAGTCCAATTGGCAAAAGAGGTATTGTAGGCCCAAGAATTCGCTGGTAGACCTCTTCGGCTAGCCGGCAGAATGGGCAATTAGTTCATTGATCAGTCCTAAAACTTTGCACATGACACTTGCTGCCATCTAGTGTTCAAAATTTAATTGCACCTGGGCCGGATAATACATTATGGCCTTTCTCTTGCATTTCAAAGATGATGGTACAAAAAATTACGGTTGGGTTTTTCTTTGTATTATCTTTTACTAGATCTATTATGTGTTTATATTCCTAACATTCCTTTCACATTTCAACAGACTTCAAAGTGTTTCATTTCATATGATACCAAGAGAATATGCTATCCTAGTTCAGGGCCTGAGCTACAGGCAGTTAGATTTGCGTATGTCATTTTAGGCAAACAAAATTAAAATAGGGTCGGATCCTTAAGTTATCCGCCCCCATTGAGTAAGGTCAGAGAGCGTGTCAGCCTGACAGAAACACCCCTTTTTAACGAACTGTACTAAAATGATGGGTTAACTTCTTTGACGCTAGGGGTCAGATTTTTTTATTTAATTTTTTTAATTTTTTAAAATAACGTTCCCAAGGTAAACAGACTATTTCTCAGGTCCAGATCGTAGAATATGCATATAATTTACAGATTAGGATAGAAAACACTCCAAAATTTCCAAAACTGTCGCAATATTGTCTGTGAGTATAACAAAACCTGAGGAAATCTAACCCGGAAGTGATTTTTTTTTTTTTATATGTGTTTCATTGCCCGTCTTTCTTCCATTTAAAGGGGTATCAACCAGATTCCTTTTCCAATGGCTTCCTCAGGCTGGGACCAGGCTTTAGACATAGTTTCAGGCTTTTATTTTGAAAAATGAGCGAGATTTTTCTAAACTAGTCAGGTGTCCTTTGATTAGTTCCTGCGCGCGAGAGGGGTAGCTCTCCATTTTCTTTCTCTCTTTTATTGAATAGGTTACGGTCCGGTTGAAATATTATAGATTATGTATGTTAAAAACAACCTGAGGATTGATTATAAAAAAACATTTAACATGTTTCTACGAACATTACGGATACTTTTTGGAATTTTTGTCGAACGGAACGAGGCTGTGGTTTTCTGAACATAACGCGCAATCCAAATGGCGTTGTTTTGTTATAAAAGTAATATTTATCGAACAAAAATAACATTTATTGTGTAACTGGAAGTCTCGTGAGTGCAAACATCCGAAGATTATCAAAGGTAAGCGATTAATTTTATTGCTTTTCTGACTTTCGTGACCATGCTAATTTGGGGCTAGCTGTTCTAGCATTGATTGATACACTCACAAAAGCTTGGATTGCTTTCGCTGTAAAGCATATTTTCAAAATCTGACACGATAGGTGGATTAACCTTTTCTCAATCTAGGGGGTGCTGTTTCCACTTTGGAAAATATCGTCTCCAAATTAAACTGCCTCATACTCAATTCTTGCTCGTACAATATGCATATTATTATTACTATTGGATAGATTTTGCTGTAACGGCTGATTTCCTCCTCTTCGTCTGAAGAGGTGTAGCAGGGATCGGACCAAGACGCAGAGTGGTAAGTATCCATGTTTTAATATAATCCACTGAACACAACAAAAAATACAAAATATCAAAGTAACCTAACCGAAACAGTCCCATGTGGCATAAACACAGACACAGGAAACAAACACCCACAAACCAACAGTGAAAACAGGCATCCTAAATATGGTTCCTAATCAGAGACAATGCAAAACACCTGTCTCTGATTGAGAACCATATCAGGCCAATTGACAAACCTAAACATAGAAACACATAACATAGACTGCCGACCCCAACTCACGCCCTGACCATACTAATTAAAGACAAAACAAAGGAAAATAAAGGTCAGAACGTGACAGCAGCTTAGTTTATTCAACATTATGAAAGGATATGTTCAGGCTTCAGGTTTGGCAACAGTGGAGTAGATAACAGAATGGTCCACCTCTAAACTTTCTTCCAGCCTGCAAAAAGCAAATGGAGTTTTTGTATGAGTATATTCAAACATTTCAAATAAACAGACTTCCAGAAATAGGTTATATGGAAAAGGACTGAACTGATAGTGAGTGCACTCTTACCTGGCAGTAGGACTGGGGAGGGGGAACGGGATGCTGGCGTACTGGAGGTTGTCTGTCACATTGGCCTTTATGGCTTTCACTGTGGAGTATACAACATCATCCCCACCATGGGGTCTGGAGAGTTGGGCCCCGTCGATGGAGCTTTGGAACTGCTGGAAGTCAAAGGTAGCGTAATGAGGGTCAGAAGGGTTCTGCAGAGCTGGTGGCTCGACCACAGAGTACAGAGAACTGTCTTGGTGGTGGGTGTGAGAGGGAGGCAGTTGAACGCTGGCATAGAGGGCATTTTCCTGTTCCTCCGTTCTAGTTTCCTGTGTGGCTGGGTCATTACTGGTCCTTCTTCTGGATAAGACTGAGTTTTGATCGTCCTGAAAGATGGAATCAGTCAAAAACAATACAAAATTTGTGATATATTGACATCCTTCATCTATTGGTTAAACAAAATATCTTGTTACTGGGGAAGAATGGAAGCTTGTGCTTTAATGTTGTTCAAAACCCATGAATACTTACTGCGTTCAAACCTTCACATAACACTATTGCGCTGACATGCCGTGTTCCACTCACCTCTTTGTCCACAGCAGTCTTTTGACATAATTTGAACGGGCTTTTCCTCTCAAGGAAAACAAACTTCTTTAGAGGCACACATAGGTACCACAAGGCCATCATACTCTGCATTATGATGTTTCTAGACTTACCACATCCATAGGGACACAAAAAGTATGATCACCATGAAACCTGTGGCCGCGGAACTGATGTAAACTAGCATTTGGACAGTATTTGTACCTGAAAAGACACAGTACATAAAAAAATACATTCAAGCAAAGGGAATTCCCATTTAGAACATAATGATTCAGGAGAACAGGACATTTCCCTCTACACTCACCATGATTGGCACTCTGTATGGTCAGAGACACCACAGTAGACTTGTGAGCCCCTTCTCTGTTCCTGGCCTCACAGAAGTACTGTCCACTGTCAGAGGAGGTTAGAGAGGTCAATCTCAACACCTCTCCTGAACCTGTCTGTGAGGTGTCTGTTCCATCCTTCTTAAACCAGTTGTAGTTCTCCACTGCTGGGTTGGCATGACTGCTGCAGGTCAGGGTCACAGAGCTTCCCTCTACCACTGGACCAGAGGGACTTACTGACACCAAGGTGTTCCTTGGTGCATCTAAAGTAAGGAGAAATATTCAAAAGTTGATATCTGCTTTTGTTTGTTTTGACACCTTAACACTCCATCAGAAATTAGGCAGGAGGGGAATCTCCCTCTTGCTCTTCAGTACAGGTAAAGGAATGTCCCTTTGTCTACAGAAAACTTTTGCCGCCAAAAATAACGTCCAATATTGGAACAATATTTCTACGATAGGAATGTTAAGAATGGTCAGTGTGGGTCTAAAGAATAATCATGTCACATTGTTTATTACTTTGTGATGTCATTAAGAATGGTATAAAGAAAATACTGTAACTTGGAAGTATTGTCGTGTCTCTGACTATGATTAAATTATATGAAATGCTATTATATCAAATCGATGGCCTAACATTTAATCGATTACGTGAACGAATTAAACCATGCCACAATTAAACCATTAATAACCTGGGGCACCATGGAAGCATTCATTTATATAGAGCAGTTATCTCCCGAATCCACTCTCTTAAAGATCTGAAGATCTTTTATATCAATAGCAGTCAATTATTAGTCGTCACCTCGATCGGTCTCATTCTCATTGTCGTAAGTACTTGGTTATTTGCACGAGCCCTAGCTAATAAGTTCAATCAGCAATACACAAATTGGCTTAATTATTTATTTACTAAATACCTAAATAATCACACAGAATTACATATATATACACAGGATAGATCATACATCGATTACTAATCATGTCATGAAAAGCCCAAGTGGACTAACCCGATATGACGGCTGGTTACACAAAAGAAGGGGGTTGGGTTTAAATGAAAGAGCGGGAAGACTGAGGGACAAAGGGATTGGGTCTCTAGCGGACCTTGAGAAGCTATGCTACCGTAAATAAGAATCTTATGCATTCTAATAACCTCCCATTTGGAAAAGGAAAATGCAAGATATATATTTACACTGAGCTGAGCTGCAGGTCGAAGATGGAAGACCGGTTTGCCCAGCAGAGATCGCCATTGTCCTTTGAAGAATCTTTCTGGTCGTAGTATTGTAGAGCGGATATGTTAAAGTACCCTGTCGTTCTTAGGAGATTGTCTGTCCTTTCCTACGGTTACAGCTGCAGCTGATAACTCAACTTCTAGGATGCATGCTTCTTCTTTAGTGAATAATAGTTCAAAGTCCATACCAAGTTACCATAATCAGCTCGTGCTGTATTCTGGCTGGTTTAGTCGAGATTTACCATTCCATCGTCACCTCCACATTGAAATTCGTCTTTATAAACGTTAGGACAGCAGTCCTAACCTTTCTGGAACTAAATGTTTATTTCGTTAGGTTGTAGTTGAAATTAGCCCTTTTAAATGTACGGACATCAGTCCTCACGACATGGAACTGAGGTTGACTTCCTTCAACGGGCTTTTGTACGGTGGGAGAGAAGGGCGTGTTTCATAGGTCTCAACCAATGTCTGTTCACTTGGGTGTGGCCACTGATTGGGCCTACGTTTTACTATGAAACAATTCTCTTTTTTAGGAGGCTAAAATTACATTTAATCTTTTCACAAATAGCTTCATATTTAAACATTTAAATTGCACAACAACTCCATGTGAATCTGATAACTAGAATGTGTAGACTTTCCAAGATACAATTTATGTCGTCCTATCATCAGATATATTGTCCCAGACACCAACTGATCTGACATCATATTCTTAACGTAACAACAGACACTTTAAGAGGACCAGAGGGCGCTGTTTTCACTTTGGGGGAAAATCGTACCCAATTTAAACGGCCTTGTACTCAATTCTTGCTCGTACAATATGCATATTATTATTACTATTGGATAGAAAACACTCTCTAGTTTCTAAAACCGTTTGAATTTTGTCTGTGGGTAAAACACAACTCATTTGGCAGCACACTTTCTGACCAGGAAGTGGGAAGTCTGAAATCGATGCTGTGTTCAAGGGCCTGCCTATAAATGGGCATAATACGTATGACTACACGTGCACGTCATACACCTTCCCCTAGATGTCAAGAGGAAGTGAGAGAAGAAATTAGTTGATTATCTCGGTCTGAGGTGGAATAAACCCTCTTGGAACGACGTGTACGCCATTTTCTGTTTTCTGCAAGGCGCGTGGAGGGACCTGTTATTGCCAACTGGAAAGCTGTCGTTATGGGCGAATACTATCTCCGGCTTTGATTTTATTTGATACATGTCACAATATCATCGTAAAGTATGTTTTTTCAATATAGTTTTATTAGAATATTGAAATTTATTCGGGACGTTAGGCGTGTTGCGTTGTTTGCGTTTGTTCACGAAGCAGAGGTTAGCACCACTTGGCCAGTGTGCTTGCTAATTCAAGAGGGAAAAACGACGTTCTGAATCCAAACAAAGACGGTTCTGGACAAAGGACCCCTTGTACAACATTCTGATGGAAGATCAGCAAAAGTAGGAACCATTTTGTGATGCTATTTCATATATCTGTCGAACTGTGTACTAGTAGCTTTGCGCTCAGGTTTTGGTTATTCCCTTACCATAACTAAGTCTTATGTCGTAATGAAGATATTTTTAGAATTCTAACACTGCGATTGCATTAAGAACTAATGGATCTATCGTTTCCTATACAACATGTATTTTTTTGTAATGTTTATGAATAGCTATTTGGTCAGAATAGGTGAGAGTCTAATAGAAATATCCGCACATTCTGGGAAAAATATGCTACGTTAGCACATTGTATAACCACGGATTTCAGGTCTAAATATGCACATTTTCGAACAAAACATAAATGTATGTATAACCTGATGTTATAGGACTGTCATCTGAGGAAGGTTTATGAAGGTTAGTGAAATTTAATATCTTTTGCTGGTTTATTCGCTAACGCTAACGTGCCTATTGCTATCGCTAACATGCCTTGATGAATGAATGCGGTAGTGTGGTAGGCTATTGTAGTAAGCTAATATAATGCTATATTGTGTTTTCGCTGTAAAACACTTAAAAAAATCGGAAATATTGGCTGGATTCACAAGATGTTTCTCTTTAATTTGCTGTACACCATCGATTTTTCAGAAAAGTTTTATGATGAGTATTTAGGTAATTCACGTTGGTCTCTATAATTACTCTGGCTGCTTCAGTGCTATTTTTGACGGTAGCTGTGATGGTAGCTGAAATGTAAAACTGATTTATACCTCAAAAATGCACATTTTTCGAACAAAACATAGATTTATTGAATAACATGTTATAAGACTGTCATCTGATGAAGTTGTTTCTTGGTTAGTTTGGTTGGTTCTAGGTTAGTTTGGTTGGTTTTGTGCATGCTACCTGTGCTGTGAAAAATGTCTGTGCTTTTTTCTATTTGGAGGTGAGCTAACATAAATATACGTGGTGTTTTCCCTGTAAAACATTTAAAAAATCGGACATGTTGGCTGGATTCACAAGATGTGTATCTTTCATTAGCTGTATTGGACTTGTTAATGTGTGAAAGGTTAAATATTTCTAAAAAATATTTTTTGAATTTCGCGCTCTGCCTTTTCAGTGAAGTGGGAGGAGTTCCGCTAGCGGAACGCCGGGGCTGTAAAGGTTAAAACCTCTTGTCACTATAGGGGTGCTGTTTCAACTTCGACATTTATCGTTCCCAAATTAAACTGCCTCGTACTCAATTCTTGCTCGTACAATATGCATATTATTATTACTATTGGATAGAAACAGTCTCTAGTTTCTAAAACCGTTTGAATTATGGCTGTGGGTGAAACAGAACTCTTTCTGCAGCGAAATTCATGACAGGAACTGCGAAGGTCTGAAAACAAGGCTGTGTTCTCAGATCAGTTTAAAGCTCTGTATGTATCCTATGGGTCGACATGAACTGCACCCGCCTTTCCCTGGATGTCAGTAACCAATGAGAATTGGAATGGAGTTTCTACGCAGATCTCAGACCTTATAAAGCCCCAAGGAACGGCGGGAGCTCTCTTTTGACGTTCGTCATGACGCAAAGCAAGACCTCAGGATGGCATTTTGAAACGCTCAGTTATCGGCCTTAGATATATCCGTCTGTAATTTAATTCGATATAGGTGTTAGAAACATCATAACGAAGTTATTTTAAACCGAGTTATATCAGTTTATGCGAGTATATTGCCATTTTCGGAATTTCCGTAGTATTGCGTTTTGAACATTTGGGCTGCGCCACATAGCTATTGTTAGCTGCTAGTTCCAAAGTTGAAGAGGACGTTTTACAACCGAGCAATGATTCTTTGGACAAAGGACAACTTGCCCAAGATTCTGATGGAAGCTCGTCCAAAAGTAAGAGCTATTTATGATGTTATTCCGTATTTAGTGGAAAAATGAAAAAGGATTTGTCCGCCATTATTGCGGCACTGGTCGGTTGTTAACGCACACTGTATGTCTAGTAACGTTAATTTTTAAAAATCTAACACAGCGGTTGCATTAATAACTAATGCATCTTTCATTTGCGTCCAACCTGTATTTTTTTGTCAAGTTTACGATTATTATCGATTAGATTAGGTGCCTCTCCAAGATGGCGCCGGCCAGAAAGCATGAAATGCTGCTACTGATCACATTGTATAACCACGATTTGTGCTGCTAAATATGCACATTTTCGAACAAAACCTATATGCATTGTGTAATATGATGTTACAGGACTGTCATCTGATGAAGTTTATCAAGGTTAGTCCAATTATATATCTTTTGCTGGATCGTTACGATCGCTAACATTTCTGCTGTAAATGCGGTTGTGTTCTGGCTATTGTGGTAAGCTAATATAATGCTATATTGTGTTTTCGCTGTAAAACACTTAAAAAATCTGACATATTGGCTGGATTCACAAGATGTTGGGCTTTAATTTGCTGTACGCTGTGTATTTTTTCAGAAATGATTATGATGAGTATTAGTATTTTGACGTTGGTCTCTGTAATTATTCTGGCTGCTTCGGCACTATTTCAGATTGCAGCTGCAATGTAGAACTGTGATTTATACCTGAAATATGCACATTTTTCTAAAAAAACATATGCTATACAATAAATATGTTATCAGACTGTCATCTGATGAAGTTGTTTCTTGGTTAGTGGCTATTTATATCTTTATTTGGTCGAATTTGTGATAGCTACTGATGGAGTAAAAAACTGGTGGAGTAAAAAAAGTGGTGTCTTTTGCTAACGTGGTTAGCTAATAGATTTACATATTGTGTCTTCCCTGTAAAACATTTAAAAAATCAAAAATGATGGCTGGATTCACAAGATGTGTATCTTTCATCTGGTGTCTTGGACTTGTGATTTAATGATATTTAGATGCTAGTATTTACTTGTGACGCTATGCTAGGCTATGCTAGTCAGCTTTTTTACTGATGGGGGTGCTCCCGGATCCGGGTTTGGGAGGAATTAGAGGTTAACACCAAGCTAAGCTGTGTTTTGGTATATTTCACTTGTGATTGCATGATTATAAATATTTTAGTAATATTTGGCGCCCTGCAATTCAGCGGTTGTTTAGGAAAATGATCCCGCTAAAGAGATCCGTAGCGCAGAGAGGTTAATGTGATGACTATTATTTATAGAATCAACCTTACTATCTTTAATTGTTACCCGATTAAATTAATAATGTAACAGTTAACTCATTATGAATTTGGGGCACCACGGAATAAGTTGTTTAATAAGTTGTTTACCATATCCTGTTGTAAACTCTAAAAGATATAAGTTATATATCAATAACAGTCACTTAATCAATACCTCATATCAGTCTCATTCTGAACATCGCATACTCCTTGGATCCGTAAGAACCCCCCAGCTTTACTTATAACTCAGCACTACACAAAATGTGTTTAAATATTTATTTACTAGTTCACTAAATAACACAGAATAACATAAACACTTAACACATGAGAAAAAGTCCCTAGCGGACTAACAACAGCATGATTGATTGGTTACCACAAGAGGGAGGGGTAGATAGGGAGAGGAAGAGAAAAAGCGAGCCAAACTTATCGTTGAATAATTTGGAAACTACCCTCAAAGTAATAATTTACTCTGCACAAGAACCATCACCCATTCGGGTAAGAGATCATGAATGTATTTGCACGTAGATGGCTTTGTTCGTCGTCTCTGTTGAAACCAATAAATCCTTCAATGGGGAAGTTGTAGTGTCCTGCTTCCGTGTAAGGCCCTGATTGTCCACCAGAGGTCACAATGGCCTTCTCCTTAATTGTCTTGGTCTTGTGTTCCAATATAACAGATACTTGGTGATTGTCTGAGATGGGATTTTCTTCTTCCCACCTTGTGTCTTTAGTCAAAGTTCTAGGACCACTGAGGTTATCTTCTCATCTAGTGTTGAGAGTTTCCAACCATTGCAATATGTGGACCACTGTCTCATGTCTTCTGGTATGAAGGAAGGTTTCGTTACCAAGGCTTTTTATGCACTCTGATGGCACAATCGCTGACCTCACTCAGGGCGTGACATTCATATCTTAACAAAAATACTATCATTTTAATCATATATTTTATACAACATATGGATGTAAACTTGACAGATAGAATGTCTACACTGTCATGACGTTGCCCTGTTGGGTGAGGTTTATGACCCCCCATAAATACCTTTCTCCCTTTTTTCTCCACTCTACAGGATGGACTCTTGGAAAGCCCTTTGTTAATTAATCATCAATAAGGATCCAACCGGAGAATTTCATTGTCTGAAGAAAGAGCATTGGAACGAGAGCTCTCTCTCTCCCTCGCGCGCAAATCCAGACTGAAATTTCTGACGACCACTCACTAAAACAGCTCCTATGATCCCCTCCTTTATAGTAGAATAATAAGACTAAAATCTAAAGACGGTGACATCTAGTGGAAGCCCTAGGCAGTGTTTATTCAGCCATATCTACAAGGGGTACCATTTGACACTGTTTTGAAAATCGAGTTCTCATTTCCTGTTTTGACCTCTTCTCAGGTTTTTGCCTGCCAAATGAGTTCTGTTATACTTACAGAAATAATTCAAACAGTTTTAGAAACTTCAGAGTGTTTTCCATACAATAGTAATAATAATATGCATGTATTACCTTCTGGGACAGAGTGGGAGGAAATTTTGTTTGGGCACGCAATTTGTTCAAAGTGGAAACACTGCCCCCTATCCCGATGAAGTGTTAAGAGAGTAATAAATGTTTGGGGTCCTGTTACCCTCTTTATTAGCTTCCTATAGAGACATAAAATGTAAGGAATGGAGAGAAGGAGAAGTGTCTTAAGTGGGATATAAATATCTGTATGGGACAAATGTTGGGTTGGCTGATTACAGCTGTACAGAACCTTTGGGAAGAATTCAACTTGGTTAAAGCTTCTCTAGTGTCCGTGGGTTATTTACTCTGAAAAATAAGAACCTAACAATGTGAATCAGAGGTGGTGGGTGGTCACCCAAAGGACGATTCCATACTGACAGTCAAGACCATGTGACTTCCTGCTACATTCCGCAATTTTTGCATACAGTCATTGTGGTCGTAGGACATGCCACCATACCATCAGGATTTAAAGTACAATAACTTCTTAGTTACAAGAGAGCTCTCAATGTTGTTGTCAACAGCTGGTACTGTACATACAGATATCAATATCACTGTCACTATTACTCAGAGAGTCTTTCAGTAAGTTAATGAGAAAATTTGTAAATATTAAAACATTGACAAACTTTCTGAGGAAGTGTAAGAACACTATGAGAGTCTCTCTGAATCATGTGATAATACTGAAATGAGGAAGCAATGGCTCCTATCAGAGTGACTCAGAAATTATGATGACATTCATTTCATTGGAACCTCTGAGGCTTGTGGTCAGACTTGATCTCTGTGAAGATAAGCTGGAAGCTGACCACAACTTCAACAGCTCTCCTATTCTCATAGGTCAAATAGTTACACACTAAATGTACAGTACCAGTCAAAAGTTTGGACACACCTATTCATTCAAGGGTTTTTCTTTATGTTTACTATTTTCTACATTATAGAATAATAGTGAAAACATCAAAACTATGAAATAACACATATGGAATCATGTTAAACATAAACATATATTTTATATTTGAGATTCTTCAAAGTAGCCAGCCTTGATGACAGCTTTGCACACTCTTGGCATTTTCTCAACCAGCTTCATCGAGGTAGTCACCTGGAATGCATTTCAATTAACAGGTGTGCATTGTTAAAAGTTAATTTGGGGAATTTATTTCCTTCTTAATGCGTTTGAGCCAATCAGTTGTGTTGTGACAAGGTAGGGGTGATACAGAAGATAGCCCTATTTGGTAAAAGACCAAGTCCATATTATGGCAAGAACAGCTGAAATAAGCAAAGAGAAACGACAGTCCATCATTACTTTAAGACATGAAGGTCAGTCAATGTGGAACATTTAATGAACTTTGAAAGTTTCTTCAAGTGCAGTCGCAAAAACCATCAAGCGCTAGCTGGCTCTCATGAGGACCGCCACAGGGAAGGACGACCCAGAGTTACCTCTTCTGCAGAGGACAAGTTAATTAGAGTTACCAGCCTCAGAAATTGCAGTCCAAATGAATGCTTCACGGAGGTGAAGTAACAGACACATCTCAACATCAACTGTTAATGAGCGAGCTAGGACAGACGTAGTCAATATAACTATTTGTTCAGCACTTTTTAAATGTACAGCGACAGAATTCAGAACATTGGCAGTATACATATCTCCCTGGCATATTACATAATTTATGCAGCAGCATACAATACATTTTTGGACTTACCTTGTTGTGCAGTGCTCACTTGAACAAGAACATGGCACGGCGGTCCTTCGTGGGCAAATTTTGTCACCAAACTTTGTCATCAAAGTCTGACATTCTCTGGATTTATGGTGCTTTCAAGACAACTGTGTATGTAGTTCTGTCCTTGAGCTGTTCTTGTCTAATCATGTTAATGTATTATGTCATGTTTCAGTTTTTTTGTGGAACCCAGGAAGAGTAGCAGCTGCTTTTGCAACAGCTAATGGAGATCCTAATAAAATACCAAAACTTCCAACTGGGAACTTAACAACAACAAAAAAGTTGAATCATGATGATGTCAGTGATCTTCAGGTCGTAGCTCTAAAAAGAGGCCTGAGTTCCGGATTTACAATTCCGAGTTGGATGAAAGTTCAAAACGTATTTTCCCAGTCGTAGCTCGTTTCCCCCTGAGTTCCGAGTTGTCTTGAACTCACTAAAGTCAGATTTTGCAGTTCCGAGTTAACAGTTGTTTTGAGCGCGGCAAAAAATCATGCTTCATTGACAGCATGGCCAATGTTGAAAGTTATTATTTTAAACTAGGAAAAGAGAGCCTTAATCTTAGACTTGGGACCACACAGCCACTTCATTGAATAGCAGACTAATGATTGCTTTGCAATGCTTGCAGTTAGCCACTGATTCCTTCCAAACCACTCATTGTTGAATTGGTCAATGAGCACTGATACGTTTTATCTATAATTTATCTTCATATGACAAGGATTGAAAAGGATTTGCCAGTAGATTGTTGACTTGAGTGATGATGATGACTGCTTATCTTCTCACGAGTCACCAACCCTGATCCGGGAGCACCCCCCACCACCCCCCCACTGAGTAGCATAGCTAGCATAGCGTCACAAGTAACTTGTAGCATCTAAATATCATTAAATCACAAGTCCAAGACACCAGATGAAAGATACAGGTCTTGTGAATAAAGCCACCATTTCAGATTTTTAAAATGTTTTACAGGGAAGACACAATATGTAAATCTATTAGCTAACCACGTTAGCAAAGGACACGATTTTTTTACTCCCAACAGTTTTTCCTGCGTCAGTAGCTATCACTAATTCGACTAAATAAAAATATATATAGCCACTAACCAAGAAACAACTTCATAAGATGACAGTCTGATAACATATTTATGGTATAGCATAGTTTTTTTTGGGAAAAATGTGCATTTTTCAGGTATAAATCACAGTTCTACATTGCAGCTGCAATCTGAAATAGTGCTGACCCAGCCAGAACAATTACAGAGACCAACGTCATATAACGAATTACTCATCTTAAAACATTTCAGAAAAATACACAGCGTACAGATATTGAAAGCCCAACATCTGGTGAATCCAAACAATATTTCAGATTTATTAAATGTTTTATAACGAAAACAAAATGTAGCGCTAAATTAGCATAGCTATACCAGGCAGATTCGGCTAGGCGCCCACGGCCAGTTCACATGCACAACAGATATGATATAACATCGTAAATTGGGTCTTACTATGGCTGATCTTTCATCAGAATGTTGATCAAAGTGTCCTTTGTCAAGATGAGTCGTTGGTTCCGTTCAGAATTGTTCCTTTCCCACTCCATTTAGCACAGGTACTGGTCGAGTGGCACGGATCTCTCAAACGTAAATAAAATCAGACAACGGAACACCACAAAACTCCCGAAAAAATTCAAATAATCTGATTAAACTATATTGAAAAAACATACATTACGATGATCTGGTCACATGTATCAAACAAACTTCGAGACGGAGATAATAATGGCCGTACAACAGAAGACAATCGCAGCTCCAAGTCGCACGATATAGAGAACCGGAAGTTGTCGGTCACGCCAAAGAATTAGCTCTCATTTCACGTCAGTCCCAGATAAACAAGATATTTTTCCTCTGACGTCCTCTTGTCACCCAGAGGAAGGCCAATGAGGTGTGTTTCGGGTCATAGGGGGCACGACCATATATAGGCAGAGCGTTGAAGCTGGCATAACACATCTTGCTTTTTTCTTCTTGGTCAGGGAAAGTGCTGTCAAATGACTTCTGTATCACTCAGAGACAAAATTGAAACGGTTTTAGAAACTAGAGATTGTTTTCTTTCCAATGGTATTATTTATATGCATATAGTAAGAGCAATAATTGAATAAGAGGCAGTTTAATCTGTAGAGCAAATTATGCTAATGGAAAAATAGCACCCCCTGTATTCTCAAGAAGTTATCTAGCTTGCTCGCTAAGATTTTGAAAGTATAATGTTGACATGATCAGTCCAATCAAAGCTACGGTTGATAGTACGTGATTTAAAGTCATTTTATCTGTGGCCAATGTTTTTTTTTTATTGAATTTTACTGTTATTTTACCAGGTAAGTTGACTGAGAACACATTCTCATTTACAGCAACGACCTGGGGAATAGTTACAGGGGAGAGGAGGGGGATGAATGAGCCAATTGTAAGCTGGAGATGATTAGATGACCGTGATGGTATGAGGGACAGCTTGGGAATTTAGCCAGGACACAGGGGTTAACACCACTACTCTTACAATAAGTGCCATGGGATCTTTAGTGACCACAGAGTCAGGACACCCGTTTAACATCCCATCTGAAAGACGGCACCCTGCACAATGACCTTGAGCCTTCTTGGATGGGCACTTCTAATGTAAATCTATGGCAGCACCCAAGGAGCATGAATTTTCGAGCTCTCCCCTGTAGATTTTGTGGTGACATAGTGTCCCCATGAGTGACAGAACACTGAGCCATTCACTGCCCAACTAGAGAACATTACCAACCCCTATGCTCTGTATTTTCTGCTGCCTGTCCCACCACCACAGAAAGCACAGAGCTAGGCCGAAAAACACCTGCATTTTGGAGCTGCCCAAAAAGAGACCATGTTTGTATGAGGCTTTATTAACTCAATGCGGCTTTATTAACTCGCCACTGGTCAGTTGCTATCGACATATAATCATTGACCACAAGGCATATTTACACAAAATACTTATAATATAAGTATACTTATAATATAAGTATATAATATAATATAACATATAATAAGCACTGTGGTCTTACCTGCCACTAGCAGGGTTACTCCAGGCTGTCCAGGACGCTTCTCCACTGGGTGGTTGGTGATAAAATAAAAGACGTATGTCCCGCTATCAGACCTCCTCAGATCAGAGATCCTCAGGGAGCAGTCAGTTTCTGGTTCCTTCCTTCCCCAGGTACTCCACTCTGCCCTGGGAGGCTGGCTCAGGGAAGATGCCCTGGCTATGGTACACATACCTGGGGGTGATGCAGCGGCTCTGGTCCCGGCACCACATCTCAGACAGCACCCTGTAGGGTTGAGGGTAGCCGTAGGAGCAGAGAAGAACCACAGACGAGACGGCCACGGCATACAGTAGAGCAGAGGGAACACACACAGCCCAGTCACTACAGAGGACACCCACACAGCAGCCTGGGATACAAGGAATTAATGAATATGATTTACAATACAATACTTTGTATGTCTATTCACATACCATACTAAAAGTGTGTTCCGTATGATAATGATGAATATGATGTCAGTCTTACCTTGCAGGATAAGTGAGAGCAGCCTCCTCCAGCCAGTCTGGAAGATGCCCAAAGCCATCTCTGACGCTCCCCCACTCTATTACTCACTGTCCTTCTTTACATTAGCAGCGAAGACCTCGACAGTGTCTGTCTTTCCGTCTGTCACTCACTTCTCTTTTTCCTAACTAGGAACTGGTCAAGTATATTGAGAAACAAAAATAGATGTATAGAAAAGCATTGGCATTATAAGCCTGCAACAAAAAGCCAAGGCACTGTTGCTGGCTTATTATGTCACTGTCCCTAAACAAGCCAGAGCCTGTTTTTGGTTCTGTCTATTGAGACCTTGTTTACAATGAGCATCCATTATATGCAGATTTATGCCTTTACCTCTGACCGTTCTGCCTACAGACCTGTCTAGTTCCAATCTTATCCCAACCCCCTGTTTGCACCTTATTGTTTAGACAATAATGTTGCACGATCCATTAATAATGTTGCAAGGTCCGTTAAGCTCCTGTGGCATGGTTTAAGCCTAGGACTGGCCTACTCATGCCTCAACTTCAATGCACTTTGGTCTATTGCACCTGGAACATTACCTGAACTTAACACATAAATGTAGAACTAGGAAACGGTAAATCAGTTGAAGGGGTTGTTAACAGTTACACTTGATTAACCATGGTCTTTAAAAACAAAAGGGCTTTAAGCCTGTGCTCTGCTCTGCAGGTGCCATTTGTCTGATATCTCATGACGTCACCTGTGCACTACCTTGACCGTTTCTAAAAGGCTATGAGCGCAGAACCGGGAGTTGAACAAGTTGAACTGCTGAGCAGTCTTGTTTTTACAGAAAAAACAACTGTGTAAATACTTTGGTAGCTACACGTTTTATCTATAGGAAATTGTATTTTATTTTCAGTTTTGAACGGAAAACTGTTTTCTTTCGCAGAAGGGGAGAAAGTGGGGAACGTTTTCTTTTCGTACTCTTCGTAGCCATACAACCACTTGTCGAAGAATTGGGAATATCCATGGTGGAGTTTACAGCCTATTCGTACTGCTACCCCGGAGGGAACAGCGAGCCTCGAGAGTAATCGCCGAGATTGTAACTTCATTTTTTTTACGCTTGACTTGACAAGCAATCATACACCTGTTGCAAAAGAGAGGTGAGTGCTCTGAGAATGGTGTGGATTTTGAGTAACCTACTACTCTGTAATTTTAAAGCATCGAGTTGTTTTTGATCATGAACATAGCTATGGAAAAGTAACAGTTACATTCTGTCCAGTGTTCACGTCTAAGGGTGATTGTTATGAGTTTCTCGATATAAAAGTTATGTAGGCCTAATCATTCTATGCTGGATGGTAGGCCTATTGGTAGCTAGCTAGTATGCATACTGGGGAGAAACAGCATATCCTAAATCTGTGGTAAATTACAATATAGCTACCACTCATCAGTAGAGACATGTTTATTACACATTTATTCCATAGAAAAATAACAATTCCCCTTCAGCCTAGTCTATTAGTCAAATCTGCTAAAAACAACTCACTTTGCCCTTTGGTTTATTTAACTTGTTTAACCCACCTCTCTCCAGCCAAAAAGTGTATTAACGTTTATGTTCTGTGCTATCTATTTATACAGGCTGGGAATAAGACTGGGTGGCAAGTTGACCATCACAGGAGCTGTGAAGCAGGGCCACCCTGAACTTCAGCTAACTCTTTTCATTTTCTACTTTTGAGCGAGAAGAAATGACTGAGAAAAAGAACGGTGAGTTGTCCACACACATCCAGACATTGTGCTTGCCACATTTTTCCCTCTATATTTGACATCAGAAGAACTCAGTGTTAAAGATTAATAGAACTGGCCACTGCTTGATGTTTGATGGGGTAAGCTACCTTTTGTGGTGTCGAGTTTGTGATCGAGATTAGGAACCTTTTAAAAAAAATGTTTTTTCTTTGTACAGTCTGTTTTTGACGAAGATCTTGTAAAGAATTTTGGTTTTATTAAAGTACACACACTCTTAGAAAAAAAGGTGCTGTCCCCATAGGAGAACCCTTTGAAGAACACTTTTTTGTTCCAGGTAGAACCCTATGGGTTCTATGTGCCCAGAGGATTCTACATGGAACCCAAAAGTGTTCTACCTGGAACCAAAAAGGGTTCTACCTGGAACCTACATTAAAAGGGTTATCGTATGGGGACAGCCAAAGAACCCTTTAGGAACCCATTTTTCTAAGAGTTCAGTGATACTTTATCCATGCGTCTTTGATTCTGTTTAGAATTGTTTTGAGTATTTACAGTTGAAGTCGGAAGTTTACATACACTTAGGTTGGAGTCATTAAAAATAGTTTTTCAACCATGCCACACATTTCTTGTTAACAAACTATAGTTTTGGCAAGTCGGTTAGTTCATCTACTTTGTTCATGACACAAGTCATTTTTCCAACAATTGTTTACAGACAGATTATTTCACTTATAATTCATTGTATCACAATTCCAGTGGGTCAGAAGTTTACATACACTAAGTTGACTGTGCCTTTAAACAGCTTGGAAAATTCCAGAAAATTATGTCATGGCTTTAGAAGCTTCTGATTGGCTAATTTACATCATTTGAGTCAATTGGAGGTGTACCTGTGGATGTACTTCAAGGCCTACCTTTAAACTCAGTGCCTCTTTGCTTGACATCATGGGAAAATCAAAAGAAAACAGCCAAGACCTCGGCAAAAAAAATATAGACCTCCACAAGTCTGGTTCATCCTTGGGAGCAATTTCCAAACGCTTGAAGGTACCACGTTCATCTGTACAAACAATAGTGTGCAAGTATAAACACCATGAGACCACGCAGCCTGTCACGCCCTGGCCATAGAGAGTTTTTTTTCTCTATTTTGGTTAGGCCAGGGTGTGATTAGGGTGGGCATTCTATGTGGTCTATTTCTTTGTTTTTGGCCGAGTGTGGTTCCCAATCAGAGGCAGCTGTCTATTGTTGTCTCTGATTGGGAATCATAATTAGGCAGCCTTTTTCCCACCTGTGTTTGTGGGTAGTTATTTTCTGTTTAGTGTCTGCACCTGACAGAACTGTTCCGTTTTTTCACTTTGTTATTTTGTTTGAGTGTTTTTGAGTAATAAAGAATCATGAACACTTACAACGCTACGTTTTGGTCCATGCCTTCCGACGAGAGACGTAACACAGCCGTCATACCGCTCAGGAAGGAGACACGTTCTGTCTCCTAGAGATGAACGTACTTTGGTGCGAAAAGTGCAAATTAATCCCAGAAGAACAGCAAAGGACCTTGTGAAGATGCTGGAGGAAACGGGTACAAAAATATCTATATCCACAGTAAAACGAGTCCTATATCGACATAACCTGAAAGGCCGCTCAGCAAGGAAGAAGCCACTGCTCAAAAACCGCCATAAAAAACTAAAATATAACTTTTTGGCCATAATGACCATTGTTGTGTTTGGAGGAAAAAGGGGGAGGCTTGCAAGCCGAAGAACACCATCCCAACCGTGAAGCACAGGGGTGGCAGCATCATGTTGTGGTGGTGCTTTGCTGCAGGAGGGACTGGTGCACTTCACAAAATAGATGGCATCATGAGGCAGGAAAATTATGTGGATATATTGAAGCAACATCTCAAGTCATCAGTCAGGAAGCTAAAGCTTGGTCGCAAATGGGTCTTCCAAAGGGACAATGACCACAAGCATACTTCCAAAGCTTAAGGACAACAAAGTCAAGGTATTGGAGTGGCCATCACAAAGCCCTGACCTCAATCCTATAGAAAATGTGTGGGCAGAACTGAAAAAGCATGTGCGACCAAGGAGGCCTACAAACCTGACTCAGGAGGAATGGGCCGAAATTCACCCAACTTATTGTGGGAAGCTTGTGGAAGGCTACCCAAATCGTTTGACCCAAGATATACAATTTAAAGGCAATGCTACCAAATACTAATTGAGTGTATGTAAATTTCTGACCCACTGGGAATGTGATGAAAGAAATAAAAGCTGAAACAAATCATTCTCTCCACTATTATTCTGACATTTCACATTCTTCATCCTAACTGACCTAAGACGGGGAATTTTTACTAGGATTAAATGTCAGGAATTGTGAAAAACTGAGTTTAAATGTATTTAGCTAAGGTGTATGTAAACTTCCGACTTCAAATATATTGTTATCTATAACACAAGGAACCTCTTTTACTATCTAATTGGGGCGTCTAGAGTTCTTTCTGAACGGAGAACATTATCCTTCACCATTATCACTCATTTAACAATGTTTACTAAATCCATTGGGTTCTTGCATTCACTTCTCAACTGTCTCTTCAGTTGAAGTAGCAGACCATACACCTTATTTTTATTTATTTATTTATTTAACCTTTATTTAACCAGGTAGGCTAGTTGAGAACAAGTTCTCATTTGCAACTGCGACCTGGCCAAGATAAAGCAAAGCAATTCGACACATAGAACAACACAGAGTTACACATGGAATAAACAAAACATCCAGTCAATAATACAGTAGAACAAAGAAAACAAAAAGTCTATATACAGTGAGTGCAAATGAGGTAAGATAAGGGAGTTAAGGCAATAAATAGGACATGGTGGCAAAGTAATTACAATATAGCAATTAAACACTGGAATGGTAGATGTGCAGAAGATGAGTGTACAAGTAGAGATACTGGGGTGTAAAGGAGCAAAAATAAATAAAATAGATAACAGTATGGGGATGAGGAAGTTGGATGGGCTAATTACAGATGGGCTATGTACAGGTGCAGTGATCTGTGAGCTGCTCTGACAGCTGGTGCTTAAAGCTAGTGAGGGAGATATGAGTCTCCAGCTTCAGAGATTTTTGCAGTTCGTTCCAGTCATTGGCAGCAGAGAACTGGAAGGAAAGACGACCAAAGGAGGAATTGGCTTTGGGGGTGACCAGTGAGATATACCTGCTGGAGCGCGTGCTACGAGTGGGTGCTGCTATGGTGACCAGTGAGCTGAGATAAGGCGGAGCTTTACCTAGCAGAGACTTGTAGATAACCTGTAGCCAGTGGGTTTGGCGACGAGTATGAAGCGAGGGCCAGCCAACGAGAGCATACAGTTCACAATGGTGGGTAGTGTATGGGGCTTTGGTGACAAAACGGATGGCACTGTGATAGACTGCATCCAGTTTGTTGAGTAGAGGGTTGGAGGCTATTTTATAGCGGTAGGATGGTTAGTTTTACAAGGGTATGTTTGGCAGCATGAGTGAAGGATGCTTTGTTGCGATATAGGAAGCCGATTCTAGATTTAATTTTGCATTGGAGATGCTTAATGTGAGTCTGGAAGGAGAGTTTACAATCTAACCAGACACCTAGGTATTTGTAGTTGTCCACGTATTCTAAGTCAGAGCCGTCCAGAGTAGTGATGCTGGACGGGCAAGCAGGTGCGGGCAGTGATCGGTTGAATAGCATGCATTTAGTTTTACTTGCGTTTAAAAGCAGTTGGAGGCCACGGAAGGAGAGTTGTATGGCATTGAAGCTCGTCTGGAGGTTAGTTAACACAGTGTCCAAGAGGGGCCAGAAGTATACAGAATGGTGTCATCTGCGTAGAGGTGTATCAGAGAATCACCAGCAGCAAGAGCAACATCATTGATGTATACAGAGAAGAGAGTCGGCCCAAGGATTGAACCCTGTGGCACCCCCATAGTGACTGCCAGAGGTCCGGACAACAGGCCCTCCGATTTGACACACTGAACTCTATCAGAGAAGTAGTTGGTGAACCAGGCGAGGCAATCATTTGAGAAACCAAGGCTGTCAAGTCTGCCAATAAGAATGTGGTGATTGACTGAGTCGAAAGCCTTGGCCAGGTCGATGAATACGGCTGCACAGTAATGTCTCTTATCAATGGCGGTTATGATGTCGTTTAGGACCTTGAGCGTGGCTGAGGTGCACCCATGACCAGCTCTGAAACCAGATTGCATAGCGGAGAAGTTACGGTGGGATTCTAAATGGTCGGTAATCTGTTTGTTAACTTGGCTTTTGAAGACCTTAGAAAGACAGGGTAGGATAGATATAGGTCTGTAGCAGTTTGGGTCTAGAGTGTCACCCCCTTTGAAGAGTGGGATGACCGCGGCAGCTTTCCAATCTTTGGGAATCTCAGACGATACGAAAGAGAGGTTGAACAGGCTAGTAATAGGGGTTGCAACAATTTCGGCAGATCATTTTAGAAAGAGAGGTTCCAGATTGACTAGCCCGGCTGATTTGTAGGGGTCCAGATTTTGCAGCTCTTTCAGATCTGGATTTGGGTGAAGGAGAAATGGTGGGGGCTTTGGCGGGTTGCTTTGGCGGGTTGCTGTGGAGGGTGCCGGGCAGTTGACCGGGGTAGGGGTAGCCAGGTGGAAAGCATGGCCAGCCGTAGAGAAATGCTTATTGAAATTCTCAATTACAGTGGATTTATCGGTGGTGACAGTGTTTCCTAGCCTCAGAGCAGTGGGCAGCTGGGAGGAGGTGCTCTTATTCTCCATGGACATTACAGTGTCCCAGAACTTTTTTGAGTTAATACTACAGGATGCAAATTTCTGTTTGAAAAAGCTAGCCTTAGCTTTCCTAACTGCCTGTGTATATTTGTTCCTAACATCCCTGAAAAGTTGCATATCACGGGGGCTATTCGATGCTAATGCAGAACGCCACAGGATGTTTTTGTGCTGGTCAAGGGTAGACAGGTCTGGAGTGAACCAAGGACTATATCTATTCCTAGTTCTAAATTTTTGGAATGGGGCATGCTTATTTAAGATGGTGAGGAAGGCACTTTTAATGAATAGCCAGGCATCATCTACTGACGGGATGAGGTCAATGTCATTCCAGGATACCCCGGCCAGGTCGATTAGAAAGGCCTGCTCGCAGAAGTGTTTTAGGGAGCGTTTGACAGTGATGAGGGGTGGTCGTTTGGTCGCAGACCCATTACGGATGCAGGCAATGAGGCAGTGATTGCTGAGATCTTGATTGTAAACAGCAGAAGTGTATTTGGAGGGCGAGTTAGTTAGGATGACATCTATGAGGGTGCCCGTGTTTACGGATTTGGAGTTGTACCTGGTAGGTTCATTGATAATTTGTGTGAGATTGAGGGCATCAAGCTTAGATTGTAGGATGGCCGGGGTGTTAAGCATGTTCCAGTTTAGGTCACCTAGTACCACGAGCTCAGAAGATAGATGGGGGGCAATAAATTCACATATGGTATTGAGGGCACAGCTGGGGGCAGAGGGAGGTTTATAGCAAGCGGCAACAGTGAGAGACTTGTTTCTGGAAAGGTGAATTTTTAGAAGTAGAAGCTTGAATTGTTTGGGTACAGACTTGGATAGTAATACAGAACTCTGCAGGCTATCTTTGCAGTAGATTGCAACACCGCCCCCTTTGGCAGTTCTACCTTGGCGGAAAATGTTATAGTTAGCGATGGAGATTTCAGGGTTTTTGGTGGTTTTCCTAAGCCAGGATTCAGACATGGCTAAGACATCCGGGTTGGCAGAGTGTGCTAAAGCAGTGAGTAAAACAAACTTAGGGAGTAAGCTTCTATGTTAACATGCATGAAACCAAGTCAACAAATGAGAGCAACTGGGAAGTGGGAGTGGAGCTAGGCACTGCAGGACCTGGATTAACCTCTACATCACCAGAGGAACAGAGGAGAAGTAGGATAAGGGTACGGCTAAATGCTCTACGAACTGGTCGTCTAGCACATTCGGAACAGAGAGTAAAAGGAGCAGGTTTCTGGGCACGATAGCATAGATTCAAGGCATAGTGTACAGACAAAGCTAAGGTAGGATGTGAGTACATTGGAGGTAAACCTAGGCATTGAGTAATGATGAGAGAGATATAGTCTCTAGAGATGTTTAAACCAGGTGATGTCATCGCATATGTAGGAGGTGGAACAACATGGTTGGTTAAGGCATATTGAGCAGGGCTAGAGGCTCTACAGTGAAATAAGACAGTAATCACTAACCAGGACAGTAATGGACGAGGCATATTGATATTAGAGAGAGGCATGCGTAGCCAAGTGAACATATGGGTCCAGTGAGTGGTTGGGCTGACTGGGGACACGGCGATTCAGACAGTTAGCAGGCCGATGCTAACAAGCTAACAGTTAGTAGGCCGGGGCTAAACAAGCAAGCAGTTAGCAGGGGCTAGCAGTTAGCAGACCGGGGCAGGCAAGCTAACGTTAGCAGCTAGCAGACTGGGGCACGCAAGCTAGCAGTTAGCAGATGGGGGTGAGTCTGTTTTTGCCTCTTCGTGCGGTGACGTCGATAGACCAGTCGTGGAATTAGTAGGGTTCCAAGTATCTCTAGGTAGCTAGCAGGCCTAGCATGTTAGCAGAATGGGCCTTCAGCGTGCGTCGCGCCTGAGGGGCCTGTTGGAATCGTCAGGCAGATTATGTCGGTATTCCAGTCGTAGAGGATCGGCGGGGTTCCGTGCCCCGTACCGGCAGTAGAAGGTGTCCGGATATTGTAGCCCAGGAGTGGGCTTCGGTGGTAGCACAGGAGCCCTGGCCGGGCTAGGTTCAGGCTAATTGCTGCTTGCTCCGGGATGGAAACGCTAGCCAGGAGTGGTCACCCGGGATTGCGGTTAGCAAGTTGCGAAGATCCAGATGAAAATGTTCAGAGTTTGCAGTAGGAATCTGGGGATATGGAGAGAAATAGGTCCGTTATGGTCTGGTTTGAGTCACGTTGTTCGAACTGGCGAGAGCTTTCCGAGCTAAAGGTTACCTGATGACCGCTAGCAATGGTTTGCTGACTGATAGCTGGTAGGTAGTTAGCTAGCTTCAGTTGAGGGATTCCAGATCCGAAGTAAATAGAAATACTTTAGAAAAAAGCAGGACCACGCCACATTGGGTGAGGCGGGTTGCAGGAGAGTTTTCAGAAGTTGAGGTTAATGAAAATATTTTAAAAGATATGTGAAGAAAAAGATGTAAAAAGATATATACAAGGGACACGACAGGACAAAGACGTCTGACTGCTACGCCATCTTGGCTACTCTCTTTCTATCTTTATGACACTGTAATGTCTTGTGTGATTATGTTTATGGAATGACAGATAAGATAAAGGGCCAAGTGTACCTGGCTTGGAACCTCATCATCCTTGTGAAATGTTTTTTGACTGCTCATATCAGTATTTCTTTGTTATCTAATTATCACTAGTAGTAGGTGATCCTAATCATGAGCTTTACTCAGTATTTCGAAAGCTATACCTGTATGTACTGACAAATAATCAAAACGGTGGTAATAACAAGGGTACAGTAATCTTGAGTTTCACATATTTTTTAGACCACAATTATACTGTTTGCTTTTTACCAGACATAGCATCATTTATTGTGTGGCTTTTAATTTGGAGAATTAAAAATGCTCCTAAGTTCTCAAGCATGGACACTTCCGTGAGTCTTGTAGAGAGATGCTCACCAGGACTCTGACAGAATCTATGTTTCAATGTAAAGCCATTGTCAAACCCGAGTCACCATCCAATGAACAACATCTCAGTCTCCTTCTGAGTTGATCCTGTACAGTGTAGCTGAAACAGTTACAGCATGACAGGTGATTGTTGTGTTGTCTGGTTTCGTTTTGGTCTGGGTTGAGGTGTGGGCTGAGGTGTACAACACTGTGGTCTCTATCTGTGGTTTAGTTGCTGAAACTGCTAATTTGTGACATTCCATGACTCATTGATTGTTGTGTGAGACATTTTAGTCACAGTTCTGAAACAGATGTATCTTTATGAAATGATCTTTCTATTGTGAAATGAGGCAGAATACAATCTTCCTGAGAGAGACACAAGGTAACTCGGCCTTTCACCTTATTGAAGCAAAGGAGATGTGTATTTCTCACACACCGGATGTACTCAGGTAGAGGCTAAAACAATAGCAGGGCTTGTTCTCCAGCTCCAGGCCTGTGACTCCAGGATCCACTGGAGTGGGTTTAGGAAATGTGGGGCTTTCTTGGAACCAGCAGCTGGAATACTGGAAGGGAGACTGGCCTGAGATAAAGTCAGCCCTTAGACAAGATCTGGTTATGTCAATAGGATCTGTGGTTCCTTCCTCACCCCTGTCATTACAGAGAGTCCTGGGCAGGAACACTAACACATTAATCTACTGATACGGCCTCATAGGATATAGGTGGATGGGTTAGGGATGGGTTTTGTGGTTGCAGAACATTTTTGTTCGAAGTAGAATGTCTCCTGAAAGTCAACTAGGTTGAGAATCGCTTTTGTACAGAGAAGGAATGTTCTAATTTAAATCTGTAGTGCAGGGTTCTGCAATGCGACTGGGTATGAAGGGTTCTGCTCTCTAGACCGTACCTGTTTCAAACAATCAACTAATCACAGTCTTCATGCGTGTTAGTGCTGGGTTGGAACAAAAACAAGCACACCCACGAGCCAGTGTATCATGGCTCCAGACTGATATCTGGAAAAGCCCTTGAATCAGCAGCCTATAACATGTGCTGAGTAAGGGTTCTCTGGGGTTGCCATAGGTGACTGCACCAAAACATCTGTTATTGTTTGAAAATAGTCCATTTTATTATATAATGTACAGTCATCACACTAACAGAGCTTCACTGTATGTTATGCAGGTCAACTGTGTGTTTTAAAAACCGTGCAGTATACAAAAGCCTTCAAATACATTTGTACATCTTAATTTTCACCGTGTTAAAGAGCAACAGTACTTGATGTTATTCTTTTAATGCCCTCTCAGTAGAAACCCATGTATCTTATTGTTGATGCATGGTCCACACTGATTGAAAGTGGTGAGTAAGGGAGAAAAAAGTGGAGGATTTCCCCATCACTTAAGGAAGAGCCATCAGCTGCCTGTAAACTGTGCCCATATCCTGTGGTAGTGAGTACAGACGGCGACCCCATGGCCTTACAGGACCCCCAGTGTTTTCTCACTGAATTCCAGTCTCCCTCCTTTGTGTGCGATGTTGATTTTCCTCTCTTTTAATTGGCAGAGTATCAGGTTGATGCTCGTTTCCCTGCATAAGGCACAATGGGAAACAGTGTTATGTTGTTGATAAGAGACATGCTCATCTGGCAGACTCTACTTGTACAGGCAGCTAGGGTGATCCAGGTAGTGGGTGGCAGGTAGCCTAGCTGTTAAGAGCGTTGGTAACTAAAAGGTTGCTAGTTCGAATCCCCGAGCCGACTAAGTAAAACATCTGTCTGTGCCTTTGAGCAAGGCATTTAACCCTAATTGCTCCTGTAAGTCGCTCAGGATAAGAGTGTCTGCTAAATGACTAAAATGTGAAATATGGTGCAACTGTTTGTGTTGTTGGTGTCGAATGGTTGAATGATGTCCTCACTATCGGGCATGTATTGATGCCCAATAGGCGATTAGGAGATTGTTCCTAAGCGTCCGTCAGACTGGTGTATTGCCCACATAGCTAGGGCCACATGACCAGATCAGTAAAATGTCTTGGCCCTATAGCATACATAAAGACTTGTGAATACCTACACAGTAATAACAGACTTATAGACCTGTGTATTACCTACAGAGCATTCTTATAGACCTGTGTTAGGCCTGAGTTGGATCCACACGCAGACAGTGTGTTTGTTTGCACTCAGTCAGGAGCTTATCATGCCTTGCTGTTAGTCAGTGTCTCTGCTGGTCTGCTCTGCTGGTTTGGTCTGGTGTGTGGCATGTCTCCACACAGGCTGAAGCTGGCTGGCCAGCCTGCAAGGTTAATGATCACTCCAGAAACTCACACTTCTGGCTCAGATACTGTCTGCAAACACAGCAGATATATGCGTGGTGTGTGTGTGTGTGTGTGTGTGTGTGTGTGTGTGTGTGTGTGTGGTGGTGTGGTGTGTGTGTGTGGTGTGTGTGTGGGTGTGTGTGGTGTGTTGTTGTGTGTGTGTGTTCGTGGTGTGTGTGTGTGTGTGTGTGTGTGTGGTTTGGTTTGGTTTGGTTTTGCTATCCTTGTGGGGACCAGAAGTCCTCACAAGGATAGTATAACAAGTTTGTGTGTGTGTGCGGCGCATATGTGTGTCTCACACGTGTGACTTAAGTTGTAAACAGTGCTTGAATAATCAAGTGTGGCTTTGTTTTGGTTCAACCAAACTTTAACAGTTAGTGACTGGTCAGTTCATGGACCTTTCATCATCATCAGCAATTTAATGTAATGAAATGACCTCTCATTCTGCCCAACCTTGTGTTCTAGCTAGGGACACAGTGACAATTTGTTGGGGCTTGAGATGGCACTGAAATCAAGCTTGCAGTTTGTTTTAGCTCTATGGAAATGGAGCAGACTTTGGACTATTGATCCTATTCATTTGTACNTGGGGCTTGAGATGGCACTGAAATCAAGCTTGCAGTTTGTTTTAGCTCTATGGAAATGGAGCAGACTTTGGACTATTGATCCTATTCATTTGTACTTTTGCAATGTGCCAATTTGCCAGTGTGTTATTATGACACTCTCTCTTCCTTTTTACCTATCTGATTAAAACACTTTCACTTCTTCAAGATGTTCAAATGTTCATAGATGACCAGCAGGGTCAAATAATAATCACAGTGGTTTTAGAGGCTGCAACAGGTCAGCACATCAGGAGTAAATGTCAATCAATCAATCACATTTATTTATAAAGCCCTTTTTACATCAGCAGTCACAAATTGCTTATACAGAAACCCAGCCTAAAACCCCAGAGAGCAAGCAATGCAGATGTAATAGATGTAAAAGCGTGGTGGCTAGGAAAAACTCCCTAGAAAGGCAGGAACCTAGTAAGAAACCTAGAAAGGAACTAGGCTGTGAGGGGTGTCCTGTCCTCTTCTCGCTGTGCCTGGTGGAGATTATAAGAGTACATGGCCATTAAGGCCAGATCGTTCTTCAAGATGTTTAAACGTTCATAGATGACCAGCATGGTCAGTTGTCTTTTCATAGCCGAGCATTGTCGAGACAGCAGGTGTGGTAGAGAGAGAGAGAGAGAGCAAGAAGGGGAGAGAGAGAGAGGGAGAGCGAGGGTCGAAACAGCAGGTCTGGGACAAGTTAGCACGACCAGTGAACAGATCAGGGTTCTATAACCGCAGGCAGAACAGCAGAAACTGGATCAGTAGCACAACCAGGTGGACTGGGGACGAGGAAAGCCAGGAGTCATCAGGCCCGGTAGTCCTGAGGCATGGGGCTCAGGTCCTCTGGATGGGTAGAGAGAGAGATTGAAGAATTAGAAGAAGCGTACTTAAAACCTCTACCACTTCTCTCTCCCGGATCCGGGATCCTCCTCATCAAAAAGCTGACTAGCATAGCCTAGCCTAGCCTAACGGGACAGGGATATCATATAATATAATTTTCATGAAATCACAAGTCCAATACAGCAAATGAAAGATAAACAGCTTGTGAATCCAGCCATCATTTCCGATTTTTAAAATGTTTTACAGCGAAAACACAATATGTATTTCTATTAGCTAACCACAATAGCCAAACACACAACCGCATATTTTCACCATGTTTCTACCGCATAGGTAGCTTTCACAAAACCGACAAAATAGAGATAGAATTAGTCACTAACCAAGAAACAACTTCATCAGATGACAGTCTTATAACATGTTATACAATAAATTTATGTTTTGTTCGAAAATGTGCATATTTGAGGTATAAATCATAGTTTTACATTGCAGCTACCATCAAAAATATCCCCAAAGCAGCCAGAATAATTACAGAGAGCAACGTGAAATACTAAAATACTCATCATAAAACATTTATGAAAAATACATGGTGTACAGCAAATGAAAGATAAACAGCTTGTGAATCCAGCCAATATTTCAGATTTTTTAAGTGTTTTACAGCGAAAACACAATATAGAATTATATTAGCTTACTACAATAGCCAAACACACAAACGCATTTATTCACCGCAAAGATAGCTTTCGCAAAAACCAGCAAAAGATATAAAATGAATCACTAACCTTGAACAACTTCATCAGATGACAGTCTTATAACATCAGGTTATACAATACACTTATGTTTTGTTCGAAAATGTGCATATTTAGAGCTGCAAACCGTGGTTATACACTGTGAATATGTAGCAACATTTCCCCAGAATGTCCGGAGCTATTTTGGACACTCACCTAATCTGACCAAAGAACTCATCATAAACTTTACTAAAAAATACATGTTGTACAGCAAATGAAAGATACACTGGTTCTTAATGCAACCGCCGTGTTAGATTTTTAAAAATAACTTTACCAAAACATACAGCTTGCGTTATTGCGAGACAGCGCTCGCCAAAATGGCGAAGAATAGGAATCAACATTTTCCACAGAAATACGAAATAACATCATAAATTGTTCTTACTTTTGCTGAGCTTCCATCAGAATGTTGTACAAGGAGTCCTTGGTCCAGAATAAATCGTTGTTTGGTTTTACAATGTCCTTTTCTTCTGTCGAATTCGCGCCACAATGCTAGCAAAGGTTGATAACGCTCCCATCTTCTCTCGAAGCTAAGAACGGAAAACTCCAAAAGTCCCAATAAACGTTGAATAAACTGATAAAACTCGGTTGAAAAAACCTACTTTACGATGTTATTATCACATGTATCAAATAAAATCAGAGCCGGAGATTTTCGCCGTGTAAACCGAACGCTTATCAGAAGACAATATCGAGGTACTTCGCGCGCCTTGGTAGACAAAGGAAATTCCTGACCTGCCACTCCAAAAGCTCTTGTTCGACCTCAGATCGAGCTAGACACCCCATTCCACCTTCCACTGCCTGTTGACATCTAGTGGAAGGCGTATGAAGTGCATGCATATCGATAAATATAAGGCAATTGAATAGGCAGGCCCTGAAACAGAGCCTCGTTTTCAGATTTTTCACTTCCTGCATGGAAGTTTGCTGCAAAATGAGTTCTGTTTTACTCACAGACATAATTCAAACAGTTTTAGAAACGTCTGAGTGTTTTCTATCCAATAGTAATAATAATATGCATATTGTATGATCTAGAAAAGAGTACGAGGCCGTTTCATTTGGGAACAATTTTTTCCAAAGTGAAAACAGCGCCCCCCTATTGACAAGAAGTTGTTTAAGATCACACAGGACACTAGATAAGACAGGAGAATTACACCAGATAGGACAGATAGACCCCCGAAAAAAGCCTGGCACAACGTGATGCACCCCTCCTAGGGACGGAATGGGAGAGCGCGTGCAAGCCAATGACTCAGCCACCTTAATAGAGTCAGAGGTAGAGAATCCCAGTGAAGAGAGGGGAGCCCGCAAGGCAGAGACAGCAAGGGTGGTTTGTCATTCCAGTGCCTTGCTGTTCAACTTCACACTCCTGGGCCAGACTACCTTCAGTGTGACGTTGAACGTAATGGTATGTTTTTGTTGTGTGTATTGTCTTTTACAGGAGGCGCGGGGGTGACCTTCCTGACCCCATGTCGCGTGGCGGGCATGTGTCTGATCGTGGTGCTACTGGGGGGGATTGGAGCTACTGTCTGGGCTGTAGGTGAGAGACCTCTGCATCTGCTCTCACATAGTAGTGATGTGTACCTTTTGGCAATGAGCAGTGCTTTGTGGGCAATGTAGTTTTTGTTTTTTCATCGTACAGACAGAGACAAAAGAGGAAGCGAGACATCCCACGCCCTCATTTTTTTCTGTTTGAATGGAAGTCAATTAACTAAGTACACCAGAACCAGTTCCTATCACATTGGTGTCTATGGGAGAGCCACCCCCTTAAGTAGACAGGAACTGACCAATTTTTTCAATGGTAAACGGCCTGAGTGAACTATCTTAATTCATCCTCCCATCTTTGGTACAGATATTACCAACATTGTTTGATTGCAGTCAGTGGATTTGTTTGCAGGCTCTGTGAGGTTTGCTGTTTCATCAACAGTGTGTATGCACTTTACAGTTTTATATTACATGTTGTTGACTTTTGTTTGTTTGTTTGTTTGTTTTTCAAATCCTAGTAACGTTTTGTATCAGAGAAGAAGACACAGGATTATATGATGGTAAGTGAGAGGGAAACCACTCCACCAAAGCCAACCTCATATCGTATCTGAATCGATAGAGTGGTTTGTTTGATCCAGTATTTCATTGCTCCAACCCAGTCCAGGTGAACTCCAATCCAAGCTCGGACCTACGTCTCCGGGTGTTTGACTCGGCCGAGCGACGGTGGAGACACCTCTGTTCCTCAGAGGCCAACCAGCTCCTGGCCAACATCAGCTGTGAGGAAATGGGCTTTGTCAGGTGAGGAGATTGATGGATTGTGATATGAAAGGCTTTAGATTAAATCCAAAAGTGGGAGTCACTATCTACAGCATCATAAAAGGAAAGGGAAAGGGGGATACCTAGTCAGTTGTACAACTGAATGTATTCAACTGAAATGTGTCTTCCGCATTTAACCCAACCCCTCTGAATCAGAGAGGTGCGGGGGGCTGATACCCCTATGCCATGCAAGAAGGCTGCACAGAAATTGCTCCACCCTTGCCTGGTTGCTAAAATTCTAATGGTTTGCCTAATTTCAGTTTATGGCCACAAAGCAAGCAATGTATAATTTAGAGAATCTAACAGCTGTGAAATATATTTTCAAAAACAAAAAAGATTGTATTTTCAGCTGGTGTACAAAGCTGAAAATAAAAAGAGGCGAAAACTAAACTTAAGGACATGAAGCATAAAAATAGTGCATATAGAATGGATCTACCGCTTCTCAGACTTCCTTTCAATGAGAGATCTTTACCTCACATTGCTATGTGAATTTGGTCGGTTCGCCCAAAAAGTTATACAACTTCATCTGGTTTAGGCCAGGGATCTTTCAACTGATCTGTCAGTGATAGAAGTCTCTGTAATAAAGAGATGCATGCCTTATGTCTCCTCCAGCATGGTGAATTACTCCGTGTCCAGTATCCCTGAAGGCAGTAACGACCGTGAGGAGTTTTTCTGTGTCAAAGAGAAGGAGCTGACATATGGCAAGAAGATCAAAGAGTCTCTATATCCCTGGTAAGACATTCTTATAACACTCTTATATCTCATAGATGAAGGATGTGTTTATTAAAGCAGCAGCCGGCTGAAAAGTAGAGAAGAGCAGGAATGTTGTGTTCCAGGCTGCTGTGTCTGACTGTTGTTGTTTTGTTTTTCAGTGACTGTGAAACTGGCCAGGTCCTAAGTCTGCTTTGTCAAGGTAAGTTCTGCTGAGAGCTTTGGTTTGGTCCTGACACCGTGATAAACTTTTTACACAAAGTGATGAAAAACAACCTGAGAGTTGTACAGGATGGCTTAACTCTCTCCTGCATCCCTCGTTACCTCTCTCTTTACTCCTCCCTATCTCTCTTTCTCCTCCTGTACCTCTCCCTCTCTTACCTCTCTCTTTACTCCTCCCTATCTCTCTTTCTCCTCCTGTACCTCTCCCTCTCTTACCTCTTCTCTTTACTCCTCCCATCTCTCTTTCTTCCTCCTGTAACCGCTCCCTCTCTTATTTATCTCTTTACTCTTTCCCTCCCTATCTATCTTCTCCTCCTTACTCCATCCCCATCCATATCTTTTTCTCTTCCATATCCCTCCCTCCCCTCTCTTTCTGTCTGTCTAGACTGATGGCAGGCGTAGCTCTGACAGAGGACCGTTCTATAGTAGGTGGTGTAAAGATGCTAAGCAGGGTATGCTGGCCGTGCAGTCATCTGCAGCTAGACCGGGTGCAACCAGTGTGAGGCTCCTCATCATCTCAGACCGCTGATCCGTCAGCGCAGCCCACTGTCCGACAGTTCCGCAAACGATTTTCACGAGTCTCTCACTCTTCTTTCTCCTCTCTCTCTCTCTACTCTCTCTCTCCTCTCACCTCCTCTTCGCTCTCTCTCTGTCCTCTCTCCCTCTCTCTCACACACACCCCACACACACACACACACACACACCACACACACACACACACACACACACCACACACACACACACACACACACACACACAGCACACACACACACACCCACAACACACACCACACCCACACACACACACACCACACACGCACACAACCACACTATCTCATGATTCTGGTTTGCCCTCTCAGGAGGAACCGTCAGGTGTCTCGATGGAGGGTGTTACTGGGCTCCATCTACAACAAGCTCACCCATAAGAATGTTAGAGTTCTTGAGGTAAAGACTGTGGTGTACCACAGCAGCTACCTGCCCTTCGTAGACCCCAACATAGACGACAACAGCAGAGACATCGCTGTCCTGGCTCTGGCCCAGCCTTTGCACTTCACAGGTAAACACATCCGGGCCCATATTGTTATATTCTTATTATACTGTGATGATTTGTTGTTCTTTTTCAAGGCACATCAGACGAAGCCACATTGTGCTTAGAGGTAGAATAGGGAGAGAGAGAGGAAGGGAGAGAGGGAGAGAAAGAGCGAGTGAGAGAGAGAGAGAGAAGGGGAGTAGAGAGAAGTGATAAAGCGAGATAGAGATGAGGGACGAGTCACTATGGTAATTCCCTTCCTCAGTGTTCAGGTTTCCAGTCAGACTACCAAACAAAGGCCCTCTTTACTACCTGCCTGCTGTCGCCTGGACAAAAGACAATGATATCAGAACCGGACAGAATAGTTTACCCTCTGTTTTACTGTAATTTTTCCTGGAATCGCTGGACGTACATAGAAAAACATTACATTGTTATAATGTGAGAGAGAAAAGTCTCTAGCACAGCATTTCCCAAATTGATCCTCGGGACCCCAAGGGGTGCACGTTTTGGCTTTTGTCTTAACACTATACAGCTGATTCAAATTATGAAAGCTTGATGATTAGTTGATTATTTGAATCAGCTGTGTAGTGCTAGGGCATTAAACAAAACGTGCATCCCCGATTTTGGGAAACTGATCTAGGATGTAGTTGTTATGCAGTGAACTTCCTGTTGTTTATCAAGGACACATGTATTGGGCCTTGTCTGACATCTAGTGGTTGGACTCAGATGTGCAGCTATTCTCATGATATAATAACTCACTGGTGGGGAAATTGAGAACATGCAACATCAGCCGACAAGATGAACATTGTCCACAGTGAATACAACACACAAGCCAGCAAGTAAATTATCAACATTTTTGTGCAAGTATACATTTAAGTACAATTCAATCTCATCTCTCTCTCCCTCCTCTTCACCTTATCATAACCGCCATCGATAAGAGACAATACTGTGCAGCTGTATTTATTGACCTGGCCAATGCTTTCGACTCTGTCAATCACCACATTATTATCGGCAGACTCAACAGCCTTGGTTTCTCAAATGACTGCCTCGCCTGGTTCACCAACTACTTCTCAGACGGAGTTCAGTGTGTCAAATCGGAGAGCCTGTTGTCCGGACCTCTGGCAGTCTCTATGGGGGTGCCACAGGGTTCAATCCTCGGGCCGACTCTTTTCTCTGTATACATCAATGATGTCGTTCTTGCTGCTGGTGAGTCTCTGATCCACCTCTACGCAGACGACACCATTCTGTATATTTTTGGCCCTTCTTTGGACACTGTGTTAACAACCCTCCAGACGAGCTTCAATGCCATACAACTCTCTTTCCGTGGCCTCCAACTGCTCTTAAATGCAAGTAAAACTACATGCATGCTCTTCAACCGATCGCTGCCCACACCTGCCCAGCATCACTACTCTGGACGGTTCTGACTTAGAATATGTGGACAACTACAAATACCTAAGTGTCTGGTTAGACTGTAAACTCTCCTTCCAGACTCACATTAAGCATCTCAAATCCGAATTAAATCTAGAATCAGCTTCCTAATTCGCAACAAAGCATCCTTCACTCATGCTGCCAAACATACCCTCGTAAAACTGACTATCCTACCGATCCTTGACTTCGGTTATGTCATTTACAAAATAGCCTCCAACACTTTACTCAGCTAATTGGATGCAGTCTATCACAGTGCCATCCGTTTCGTTACCAAAGCCCCATATACTACCCATCATTGCGACCTGTATGCTCTCGTTGGCTGGCCCTCGCTTCATATTCGTCGCCAAACCCACTGGCTTATAAGCCTTTGCTCGGTAAAGCCCCGGCTTATCTCAGCTCACTGGTCACCACAGCAGCACCCACCCGTAGCACGCGCTCCAGCAGGAAAATTTCACTGGTCACCCCCAAAGCCAATTCCTCTTTGGCCGCCTTTCCTTCCAGTTCTCTGCTGCCAATGACTGGAACGAACTGCAAAAATCACTGAAGCTGGAGACTCCTATCTCCCTCACTAGCTTTAAGCACCAGCTGTCAGAGCAGCTCATAGATCACTGCACCTGTACATAGCCCATCTGTAATTAGCCCATCCAACTACCTCATCCCCATACTGTTATCTATTTTATTTATTTTTGCTCCTTTGGACACCAGTATCTCTACTTGTACACTCATCTTCTGCACATCTATCACTCCAGTGTATATAAAATGTCAGCAGTTTTACGGGTGCCAAACCAATTGTGCTATTATGTGGGGGGGGGGGGGTTGCGTTATTTGTAACTTATTTTGTACATAATGTTTCTGCAACCGTATCTTACGGCAAAAAAAGAGCTTCTGAATATCAGAACAGCGATCACTCACCTCGGATTAGACAAATATTTTTTTCTACAACAAGCAGGACGCACAGGACATTCTCCAAACACCCGACAGGGCCGACATTCCCGTTATTTGGAAGAGGAAGCGATGCAAGTGCAGAGGACAAAGAGCCGGATGCCTCATGAGGACCCAGAGAAGGCGAGTGGGAAAGCTGCCATTACCGTCAATACTACTCGCCAAAATGCAATCATTGGACAATAAATTAGATGAGGTACGATCACGAATATCCTACCAACGGGACATCAAAAACTGTAATATCCTATGTTTCACGGAATCGTGGCTGAATGACGACATGGATATTCAGCTAGCGGGATATACGCTGCACCGGCAAGATAGAACAGCACACTCCGGTAGATGGGGGGGGGGGCGGTCTGTGCATATTTGTTAACAACAGCTGGTGCACAAAATCTAAGGAAGTCTCTAGATTTTGCTCGCCTGAGGTAGAGTATATTGTGATAAATTGCAGGCCACACTACTTGCCTAGAGAGTTCTCAGCTATACTTTTCGTGGCTGTTTATTTACCACCACAGACAGATGCTGGCACTAAGACCGCACTCAGTCAGCTGTATAAGGAAATAAGCAAACAGGAAACCACTCACCCAGAGATGGCGCTCCTAGTGGCCGGAGAATTTAATGCAGGGAAACTTAAATCAGTTCCACCATATTTCTATCAACATGTTAAATATGCAACCAGAGGGAAAACAATTCTAGATCACCTGTACTCCACACACAGAGACGCGTACAAAGCTCTCCCTCGCCCTCCATTTGGTAAATCCGACCACACCTCTATCCTCCTGATTCCTGCTTACAAGCAAAAATTAAAGCAGGAAGCACCAGTGACTCGGTCTATAAAAAAGTGGTCAGATGAAGCAGATGCTAACCTACAGGACTGTTTTGCTATCACAGACTGGAACATGTTCCGGGATTCTTCCGATGGCATTGAGGAGTACACCACATCAGTCACTGGCTTTATCAATAAGTGCATCGAGGATACCATCTCCAAAGTGACTGTACGTACATACCCCAACCAAAAGACATGGATTACAGGCAACATTCGCACTGAGCTAAAGGGTAGAGCTGCCGCTTTCAAGGTACGGGACTCTAACCCGGAAGCTTACAAGAAATCCTGTTATGCCCTGCGACGAACCATCAAACAGGCAAAGCATCAATAGAGGGCTAAGATTGAATCATACTACACCGGCTCCGACGCTCGTCTTATGTGGCAGGGCTTGCAAACTATTACATACTACAAAGGGAAGCACAGCTGCAAGCTGCCCAGTGACACGAGCCTACCAGACGAGCTAAATCACTTCTGTGCTCGCTTCGAGGCAAGCAACACTGAGGCATGCATGAGAGCATCAGCTGTTCCGGACGACTGTGCGATCACACTCTCCGTAGCCAACGTGAGTAAGACCTTTAAACAGGTCAACATACACAAGGCTGCGGAGCCAGACGGATTACCAGGCAGTGTGCTCCGGGCATGTGCTGACCAATTGGCAGGTGTCTTCACTGACATTTTCAACATGTCCCTGATTGAGTCTGTAATACCAACATGTTTCAAGCAGACCACCATAGTCCCTGTGCCCAAGAACACAAAGGCAACCTGCCTAAATTACTACAGACACATAGCACTCACGTCCGTAGCCATGAAGTGCTTTGAAAGGTTGGTAATGGCTCACATCAACACCATTTTCCCAGAAACCCTAGACACACTCCAATTTGCATACCGCCCAAACAGATCCACAGATGATGCCATCTCTATTGCACTCCACATGACTAAGCTAAGGATCCTGGGACTAAACACCTCCCTCTGCAACTGGATCCTGGACTTCCTGACGGGCCGACCCCCAGGTGGTGAGGGTAGGTAGCGAAACATCGGCCACGCTGATCCTCAACACTGGAGCTCCACAGGGGTGCGTGCTCAGTCCCCTCCTGTACTTCCTGTTCACCCACGACTGCATGGCCAGGCACGACTCCAACACCATCATTAAGTTTGCAGACGACACAACAGTGGTAGGCCTGATCACAGACAACGACAAGACAGCCTATAGGGAGGAGTTCAGAGACCTGGCCGTGTGGTGCCAGAATAACAACCTATCCCTCAACATAACCAAGACTAAGGAGATGGTTGTGGACTACAGGAAAAGGAGGACCGAGCACGCCCCCATTCTCATCGACGGGGCTGTAATGGAGCAGGTTAAGAGCTTCAAGTTCCTCGGTGTCCACATCAACAACAAACTAGAATGGTAGAAACACACCAAGACAGTCGTGAAGAGGGCACGACAAAGCCTATTCCCCCTCAGGAAACTAAAAAGATTTGGCATGGGTCCTAAGATCTTCAAAAGGTTTTACAGCTGCAACATCGAGAGCATCCTGACTGGTTGCATCACTGCCTGGTACGGCAATTGCTTGGCCTCTGACCGCAAGGCACTACAGTGGGTAGTGCGTACGGCCCAGTACATCACTGGGGCTAAGCTGCCTGCCATCCAGGACCTCTACACCAGGCGGTGTCAGAGGAAGGCCCTAAAAATTGTCAAAGACCCCAGCCACCCCAGTCATAGACTGTTCTCTCTACTACCGCATAGCAAGCGGTACCGGAGTGCCAAGTCTAGGACAAAACAGTTTTTACACCCAAGCAATAAGACTCCTGAACAGGTAACCAAATGGCTACCCGGACTATTTGCATTGTGTGCCCGCCCAACCCCCCCCCCAAACCCTCTTTTTACGCTGCTGCTACTCTCTGTTTATCATATATGCATAGTCACTTTAACTATACATTAAT